>NW_007728857.1:252680-272465 GCF_000696425.1 Galeopterus variegatus | reverse complement strand
ATTTCTCATATTTCTGGTATCTTTCCTTTGGTGTATACTCATTGTGGCAGGGGGTTTCACATTCCACAGGTTTGAAACTATTGACTGACTAAGATGTTGCTGTGGTTGCCAATTTGTTATGGCTACCTCAGTGTCTGCTCAATTGACCACTAGTGCCTTGCATGTGTGGTTGCCTCGGGTCTTGGGCCTCTCCAGGGAGCCACCTCTCTTGTTAGCTTGGACTCGGCCAGGCTGCTGGGTCATGGGGTGGTACCACAGGGTGTGTGGTCTCTGCTGAGCTTCCACCTCCAGTGCTGGACTTCTCTGTGTTCTGTGCACTGTGGGCCAGGCTGCTGGGATGCTCAGAGGCACTGCAGAGCATGTCATCTCTGTGAAGCTTCCCCTTCCCCTGCTGGATATCTCCCTGTTCCATGTGTGCTAGGCTGGGCTTGGGATGGAACCAGGTGGTGGCAGTGAAGCCTACCTGCTGCTGGATCGCACAGTGGCTGCCCTCCCACAGGGTGTGTGGACTCTACGAGCTTCTCTCTCCCCTTCTGGATGTCTCTGTGCTCCATACGCATTGGGCCAGGCTGCTGAATCATGCAGCAGCGGTGTGTTCCCTGTGTAGTTCCCACCTCCCCTGCCGGACGTCTCCCTGCTCCGTGTGCACTAGGCTGAGCTGGGAATTGTGCTGGGTTCCTGCGGTGAAGCCTACCTGCTGGATTACACAGTGGCAGACCCACAGGGTGTGTGGTTTCTGCGGAGCCTCCGCCTCCCCTGCCAGATGTCTCCCCACTCTGTGAGCACTGGGCCAGGCTGCGAATGGAGCTGGGTGGCAGTGGTGAAGCCTATCTGCTGGATCATGCAACAGCAGCACCGCAGGACATGTGTTCTCCACGGAGCTTCTGCCTCCCTGGCTGGATGTCTCCCCATTCTGTTTGCACTTGATGTTATGTTTTTATAGTTCAAATTGGTTGATTTCTGGGAGAGAGTGATGATAGAGACCGTCTATTACACCATCTTGACTGGAAGTCTCATTCTAAATTCTTAGCAATGTTCTGAGCAGTCACAAAGTGGTTCAGAAGACCACAATAACTCTCTCCTTTACACAAACCAGCTCTGGTTACTGGTCTGCACTGACCCTGAAGACCGAACAAAGTGGCTTACCGGTCATTATGATGACATTTTAGATGAGGAGTACCAGCAGCAGTTCAACATCCCTTCTTGCCCAAATTATAGAGGTGACCCCAAATTCCAAAACATGTCAGAGGCAAAGCCACTTACAAGATGAAAAGTGCACCCCCCATCCTAAAGGCCACTGTCCCCTGGGTCCCTCCCATCTGTTGGAAACCAGGACCCCCAATTTGGGTGGAGCAGTGGCCTCTCCCAGCTAATAAGTTGCAAGCACTTAAGGAACTTATCACAGAACAATTGAAATTAAAACATATTCGCCCATCCACTAGCCCCTGGAATACCCCTATTTTTGTCATTAAAATGACTTCAGAAAAATGGAGAGTGTTACAGGATCTTAGAAAAAGTAATGAAAAAATGTTGCTACAGGGAACCCCCCTAAGGGTATTGCCTTGGGTACTGGCCATCCCTAGTAACTTATGCCTCATGGTTATAGATATTAGGGACTGCTTGCTTCTTTTCCATTCCTTTAAACTCACAGGATTATGAAAAATTTGGCTTTTTGGTCCCCTCAACTAACTTTAAGGGGCCAGATAAACGTTTTGAATGGATAATTTTGCCTCAAGGTATGGCCAATAGTCCGTCCTTTTGCCAAAGCTATGTTTATGAATTACTCCAACCTGTCAAAAGGCTCCCCCATGTTGAAATGTATGTTTACATGGATGACATTATCTTAGGAGCCCTAAATACTTCCCAATTAGCCAAGACATCTAAAGCCCTGCAAATGTGCCTTACAACGTGTGACTTGCATGTTGCAGCTGATAAAATCCAAATTGTTCTGCCTTTTAAAATTTTAGGTACCCAATTAACCATGCAAGGCATTAGCCCTTTAAAACCTCAACTTCGTATCCCAGATTCTTGTACTTTGATTGATTTACACCCCGTTTTAGGTGAAATTAATTGGCTATGGCCCTGGATTCCCATTTCAATTGTCCAGCTGTTACCTTTTTTTAGCCTATTAAGGGACAGCCTGCCTCATGATAAAATCTCGCTTTCAGTTGCACATAAACAGCTCTTAAAAGAGGTTCAAAATTCTCTCAAACAGGCTCAGCTTGCTAGATACTCTCCCTCAAAAGTCTTGCAATTATGGATTCTGCCTCATCCCACCATCCTCATGGTGGTCCTAGTTCAAGAGGGAAACCCCTCACAATGGATTCATATATCTCTGGGGGGGGTCCCATGGAGTCTATACCTATATAGACCAAATGGCCGACTTAACGCAAAAGGGAAGGGACATAGCACTCTGATGCTTTGCACGGGATTCTAACAAAATAATTGTTCTAAAACGACTGAGTGTCCTAGTATGGATCTACAGAAACAATCCTAGAACGGCCTTAGCACTAGGGGGTTTCCCCGGCATCCTTGATTGTCACTATGGGCCTTATAAATGGGTCACTTCTTTTGGCCATTTAAACTTTAGAGCACCTCAATTATTTCTACATAAACCCATGCCTGATGCCTATAAAGTGTTCACTGATGGAGGTAAACATGGGGCTGCTGTTACTGTCTTTTTGCCACATGGAAAAAAACCATCATCTAACATTGTCTATCAAAAGTACTGTGAGCCCTGTGAAGGATCTGCACAGTTTAAGAAACTCTTAACTATAGTTTTAGCATTTAATAAGGCCTCAGAACCCATAAATTTATTTTCTGACAGTTTCTATGCCACTAATTATTTTCTGGGGTTGCATAATTCCCATATTCATTCAGATAACCCAATTACTCCTCTTATGATACAGGTCCAATCATTGTTATTTGAATAGGCCCAACCCATCTATATACAACATCCTAGAGGGCATCAAAAATTGCTGGGTCTACTTTCACTAGGAAACTTTTTAGCAGACAAAACAGCCTCTTCTAACCCCCATGTTTAACTTTACAGGATGCATCTAATCTCCATGCCCTAATCATATAAATCATATAAAATGGTTCCCACAAGTCCCTATTAAAGATTTGAAAAAGATTGTTCATACTTGTAAGTTCTGCCATCCTTACTTACAGTTGCCCCTTTTACAATCCCCAGGAGTTAACTCTAGGGGATTAAAACCCAACGTATTATGGCAAATTGATGTTACTCATTTTTCTCCTTTGAGAAAGCTCAAGTATGTTTTTGTTACTGTTGATACCTATTCTCTTGCCTGCTGTGCTACCACTCATTCAGGGGAAAAGGCTCAACGTGCCCAAAGTCACCTTTTCCAATGTTTTGCAACACTTGGACTCCCCAATCAAATTAAAACTGATAATGGCCCCTGTTTTGTCAGCCATGCATTTCAGGAGTTCCTTTCAAGCTGGCACATTTGCCACACCACAGGTATTCCACACAATCCACAGGGACAAGCTATAATAGAGCATTATCACCAAACTTTAAAAACTCAATTACAAAAACAAAAAGGGGGTACCACCAGCCCCACAAACAATTAGGGTTAGCACTATTTACATTAAATGCTCTAAATTTTTCCAAAAATTAGTTAATGACACCTTTTCAAAAACACTGGTCTAATCAAGACATAAAGCCCGAGGTACAAGTTAGATGGAAAGACTACGTTTCAGAACAGTGGAAAGGAGCTGGCCCACTCCTAACTATGGGAAGGGGATTTGGGTGTGTATTCTCCTTTGACAAACCCTGCCCCATATGGATACTGGCCAAAAACCTTAAATTTGTCCCTCAAAATCTTGAACCAATAACCCAGCCCAGGGACAACAACAACCCTGAGGCAAATTCTTCTCTTTCAGGAGACTTATGCGACAACCCAGGTGAACCTTCCTCTTAATCCTCATGAGAGAGTTTCACTCCAATCCTGATTGTCTTTGTCCTTAACACCATCAACTGCAGCATGACACATCACCTGGTCATCCTATGGACCATCTGGCTCTCTGGCACATGTTGAACCAATCACCTACCAATGCAACAAACCTGGACAAAAGATTGTTGGTTATGTTATGATGCTCATCCCTCATACTTGGAGGCTGTGGCATTGAGTAATGTAACCATCCTCCCCACTAACAGCACCCAGTGCACCATTAATTACAACAGAACCCATCCCTGTTTAACCATACAATATATGTTGGGAAAAGGATTATGTGTTGCTGTAAACAACCCCTCCCTTTGTTCCAATACTATTATCCTCAACAGCACCTGGGCTAAACCCCGCCTTGGCCAATGGTTATGCATCAAGTCAAGGTTTACTGCTTTTGTGTTTAACCAATAGTTGTCTCATGAAACTTGTGTATCAGTGGATAATGTTCCCCAAATATTATGGCATCAAGGGGAAGAAATGTTTCAGTATTGGACAAGTAACTTTCCTCACCGCAGTAAAAGGGCAGTAGGGGACACTGTTACCATTAGTACTTTATTGGGAATTGTAGGCACTGGGGAGGCAGCTGCTGGAATAGGATATACTTACACCAATACACAAGCTTTAAGGGAGGCTATAGACATAGATCTAGACTGGCATGAAATATCATTTACCCATTTGCAAAAATCATTAACTTCTCTTTCTGAAGTTGTATTACAAAATAGAAGGGGATTAGACCTCCTATTTTTACAACAGGGAGGCTTATGTGCAGCTCTCAGGGAAGAATGTTGCTTTTATGCCGATCATTCTGGAATAGTAAAAGAAACTATGTCAAAGGTTAGAGAGGGTTTGGAAAGACGTAAAAGAGAAAGAGAGGCCAAAGAGGGCCAGTTTCAATCTTGGTTTAACAGTTCTCCCTGGCTTACCACCTTAATGTCTGCCTTAGCAGCCCCCTTTTAATCCTCCTCTTAATGCTAATGTTTGGTCCTTTAATTTTTACTAAAATCATAGCTCTCATTCAACGAAATCTAGGATCCATATCTATGCTCAGCCAAGTGGTAGAAAATGTGGCGCAAGAAAATTCCCCCAAAACCCTTGGGTCAATATGGCCCTTCAAAAAATCCACAGTAATCTTTAAGGGGCTCCGCTGGCTCTCCACAACTGGCTGGCTAGCCAATGATGGGTAAGATCCTCACAGGGGGACAACCTAAGACAGGCACAGTGATGAAAAAGCCAATGAGGTTGAGAGGTTAGCTGCCTTCAACTGCCCATTCCAGGATTGTTCTTTTTATAAAGAATATAGGGGCAGATGTTGGGCCCATTTTTAGGAGCAAAGATTATCTGTGAGCTGCATGGTGCCTATGGGTGGAGGATGAAGATGGCACCTGTGGGAAGTAGGGGAGGCATAACCTAAGAAAGCTCCAAAAGTTTTTTATTCGTCCTCCAGTATTTCTGCACTCGTGAACCCTGTGTGATCGCTATGCTCGACATGTTAATATAAAATGCATGCCCATGTGATCCTTTAATTGACTGATTAGTTAATGGAAAGCCCCTACTTGCTTGCTTATATAAATTGCAGTGTAATGGCAATAAAGTGGAACTGTCCTGACAGAACCCCTGCCCCGTCTGAGCATCTATTTCACGGGGCTGGGTTGGTGGGCAGCAGGATGACTTTTCGCCGAGATCCCTCGGTCCCAACACCAGGGGTAATCCTTTCGGTTCCTTCTCCTTCTGGGTCTGTGGGAGGACCCCAGGCATTCGCCCGCATAGCTCACCACTGATGTATACACAAAGTAGTGTAAATCATCGTGTGGAAGGAACTCCTGCACCCCATGCTTATGGCCGCTCTATTTATAATAGCCAAGATTTGGAACCAGCATAAAGGTTTGTTTACATATGATTGGATAATGAAAATATGGTGCATATAAATAATTAAATACTCCTCAGCCATAAAGGAAAACAAAGTTGTGTAATTCACAACACTGATGAGCTTGGAGAATGTCATCAAAAGTGAAGTAAGTCAGGCATAGAAAGAGAAATACCACAGGTTGTGAGAGAGAGAGAGAGAGAGAGAGAGAGAGAGAGAGAGAGAGATGGGGGAAGGAAGGAAGGAAGGAAGGAAGGAAGGAAGGAAGGAAGGAAGGAAAGAGAAACAATAATAATAATGTTACATTTCAGATGGAGAGAAATGACCTGTGGTTACGAGAGGCAGGAAAGGGAATGGGGTTTAGTGAGTGATTGGTTAGTTGACACATACCAGCCAGATAGAAAAAAGTATGTCCTGTGGGTGCACAGCCGACCTAGGCCTCTGTGATTAACATTCATTTACTGCGTGTCATCTACTGGCTGGAAGAGAAGAAATAGAACGTCATTGTCACAAACAAGTGATTCAGTTTTGTAACGATGAATGTGCTAATTACCCTGATGTGATCATCACACATTGTGCACATGTATTGCTATTCAACTCTGTACCCCACAAATATGTAAAATCTAAATGGCTTAAATGAGTGAATTAATGAATTGGACATATTGAGAGGAACATATGATCATGAGGACACCATCATCTATGAATACCATTTTGAGATTTGAACTCTACAGTGACGGTGACTGGGAGCTGCTGTTCATGGTCTCATGCAGGTTACAGCCTGACCAGCGGGGAACGGGAATGTTAAATAAAATTTGTGGGGGCCAGTGATTTATACTAGGCTTCTGTGCCAGGTGGCACAGACCAAACTAATATGACCTTTTACTGCCATAGCAGGGCTTCAGTTAATTGGAGGAGGCTCTGTAACCAATTAATTAATTAAGCTTAAGCAATTATGTTGTTTCTACAGTGCAGTTTATTTTTTTACAAATGCTTTAAGAGAACGTGATTGGTGTGGTTCTCTGAACCTGCTGTAGTCTGGAGGGCTGCATGGTTCATGATTTTTGTTTTGTTCACTTTGTTTTCCTTTGCTCTGTTTTGTTTTTGTTTGACCAAATATACTCGGTTGAAATTTAAAACTTGTCTGTTTCACAAATCTGAGAAATGTATCTACCTGCTCCAAATATAACTACATGACAGTTTGACTTGAACAAATTACCCTCCATGGCATCCTTTCATACACATGACTCTACAGCAGCTCAGGTGCAGGAATGTAAGTGGGGTGTCCCTGAGCTCGCAGTGTGAAGCCACCTCACTGAAGGGTGTCCAGAGAGCAGAGACCAAACAGATGAGTCCACGTGCCTTAGGAGAGCTCTTTGTTATGATTATTGTTGTTGTTGTGTTGACTGGTGATTACTCACAGACATCCAGTGGGGTGTTGGCCCATCCGAGTGCTGGGCAGCTGCTCTCCCCTCACCCTGGGAGGATGGGGAGGCAGAGGGTAGAGGCTTGTAAGGGACTCAGAGAAAACGTGCGTCTGTGCTGAAGAGAGAAATTGGGAGGAAGTGGAGGATGCCCAGGGGCTCCTCTGCCTCCTGTTGCTTGTCCATGGGGCTAACCATGTGACTCCCTGGTGTCACTCCCTGTACCTCAGTCATGGAGGGAAATTGTAGCCATTGAAGCCAGAGACACGGAGGACATGAGTGTGGAGTGAGTTCTGATGCAGTGAGGGTGCAGTGAGCATCCCCACACTCCACCACTTGACACTGTACCTTTCGGCCCCTTACAATCTTATCTGCCCATGTCCTGACGGGGCCCTAGGGACAGATATCAGGAGGTGATTTATTCTTCCAGTTCAGTAATGGGCCATGAAACCTAAAACTCAATGGTCAGTTTGTATGCACCCTAGTCCATCCCAATCATAATAGGTTATTGCTAGGAGAGAGCTCAGGGAATCTTCAAACCAATGATTCAGAATGGGTCACATACCCCTCACATGCCATGCTGGGTCACCAGATCCTTCACATGTCTGGCTGGGTCACCAGCCCTCACATACGGTTCCATGAGCTAGATAATTGGGAAAGTTCCCGGAAGCCATTGGAAGATGACATGAGCTAAGACCTCAGCCTCCTCAGCAGCAGCAGTGGTGGTGACCTCCTTGGGCATCCCAGTGGCACTGGCAGCAACAGCCTTCCTGTGGCCCCGTTGGGGCATCCTGGTGGCAAGGGTCACTGTGCATCGGATTCACCCATGCTTTTTATTTAAGTCCAATAACCACAAATGCCTGAGTGTCAGCTAGACAACCCAGGAACACCTGGGTGCCCCCACACATAAACAGACAATATCCAAGGAACACCTGGTCACGCGTGCACAGTTACATATTTACATCAAATTCTCAGCAAGATCCCCGAGGGAGCCTGACCATTTACCTTCACTTCCCCTACAATCTACACGTTCAGGGTTCCTCACCATACAATCTACACATTTGGAATCTTCTTTGATGTTCCCTTACCGAGCATAACTGACCCTCGCATTCACATAACCTCAGTACCTACTGTACGTTCTATACACCTTGAAGTCTGTCACCACAGATCTACATTCCATTCCTGACATCCCAAAAGTCATTAGCTTGTCCCAGCACCAGCTCAGAAGCCCAAAGTCTCATCTGAGGCTAAAGGTAAAACTCCTTCCAGCTGTGAACCTATAAAAATCAAAAACAAATTTATCTACTTCAAGGTACAGTGGGACAGACACTGGGTACACATTCCCATTCCAAAAGGGAGGAATAGACAAGAAGAAAGAAAAAACAGGCCCTGAACAAATTCAAACCCCAACAGGGCAAACATGAAGCACAGTGGAGCATCTGGGCCCCCAAAGCACTGGGCAGCCTCACTCCTGCAGCTCTGCTAGGTGAAGCCCATTGAGTTGCCCTGGTACCTGCAGCTCTTCCATGCCAGTGCTGACTTTGCCAGCAACCCCGCAGTTCTGGGCTCCTGGTGGCAATCCTGCCATCCTGGCTGCACTAGGCACTTCCCCAGTAGATGACCTCTGCAGCGGCTCCCCCTCTGCCGCAGGTCTCTGCCTGGGTCCCCAGGCTTTTCCGAATGTCTTCTGGACTCTGGGTGGAGGCTGCCACATCTCCAATGCACTCATTTTCTTGTGGCCTGCAGACTCAACATGATGCAGATACCACCAAGATTGTCAGCTCTATGCTCTCCAGAGCTGCTGAGGCAGAGTTGCTGTAGCCAGAGCAGCCAGAATGCAGGGGGCAGTTGGATGAGGGCAACAATGCCCAGGTCTGTCCTCCAGAAAAATCTCAATTCTCCTTGGTCTCTGGGTCTGTGATGGGAGGGGCGCTCTTCCAAATTTCTGAAATGCCTTCAGGGCCTTTCTCCCATTGTCTTGGATATTAGCATCCAGCTGCTGCATCCTGGGCTCCTGAATTACTTGAATCAGCTTGGCATATGCCCGCAGCTCACTCACTGTCACAGGCAGTTCTCCAACATCCACTCACACTGTTACAACAGCTGCATTCACACACACCCTCAAGGAGTGGTTGTCCTGCTCTTGTGCATGTCTGCAGCTATCCTGTAACCATTTCAACATCATAATGAAAGCTAACTTGTGCACCTTTTCACCAGATGAAAACATACTTGAAATTCTGCAAGGGCAGCCATCCTCAGGTAACCTGCCTATCTGTATGTGGCACCCTGTGAATCTTCTCAGGTTTACGTGGCACCCAGCAAGCTTTCCCAGGTATATCCAGCACCCAGTGAGCGATCTGCATGTCAGACAACTGTGACATGGGTTTATTATGTCTTCTCCAGAGCACATCACACCATCCACCCCTAAGTCCCATAGCTGCAGCAGCCAGGGGCTCCCCCTGTTTCTGCCACTTTACTGTTTCCCCAAGCCAACCAATTCAACCTGGGTGTATTGGACATAGGTAGTGAATTGGGTCACCTGTGGGTTGCCTGTCAGTCTGCTTGGTCCCATAGGCTGCACATCCTTCACTTTCTGATGAGCAAAAGGTCACTCCAGGAGATGCACAGTCTCCCCCAACTCAACATCGGGTTGGTCATCCCCAGTGTTGGAAGCAGGAGTGACCTGTTGCTGTACTTCGGCCCCCAGGGCAAGTAGCCATGTTTCCAAGTCTGCTTTATGTTGCAAATCTTGAAGCCATGTCACTTCATGGGGTTTCTGGTCCATTTTGGCTCACAGTACAGTGAGCAACAGCCAGACCTGGTCAGCAGGAAAGCAGCCACTGGGGGCCACATGCTCAAGTGCAGCCACATTTCCTGCCACTCCCAAGGGGCTTTCTGCTTCTTTACGTGCTTGGCATCCTACCCATGACACCAATTACTGGCGTCTTTTACCTGCTTGGAATCTTACTGATGACAGTAACTGTCAGGCTGGGCCTCAGAGAACCTTCAATCCCATTGTACAGACTGGGTCACAGACCCATCATATAAAGACTGGGTCACATAACACTCATGTGCCAGGCTGGGTCACCAGCCCCACACAGAGTCCATATGCAGTTCTGATAATGGGCATAACCTTCCATGACCTCCCTCCTGGACTAGACATTGGCAGAAATCCACACACCCTGCAGTCTGATCAACCATCGACTTCAGCATAGGTGGCCGCGCAGGTCAGAAAGGCATTCACCATTGCTGCAGGCAGGACCCTGAAGATGAGGAAGGTACAAGAGATAAAACAAAAGGTTTAAAAGGCATGTGAAAAGGTAAGACTTTATCTAATAATAACATAGTTGCTGTTTGATAACATCGGCCAACAGCACCCGTTGTTTGGGCATTTTCCAGGGTGGGCAGTGCCATACATTTAACCTTTGACGTTATCAGTAGGTACAATATTATCGTAGCTGTGAGCCTCAACTGGAGCCCACACCAGTAAGCTAATTTCTGTCCCCTTCTTAATGAGTGCCATGGGGGCTATAGTGGCGAGGGAGGCTCCCATTCAAATAAACAGTGGTTGAGTGTGATGCCCAAGGTAATGTCTTCCCCTATGCAATGACAACAGCAAGACACCTGGGAGGGGGTGCCACTTTAGTTTCCAGTCTATCAAAGTGTCACCAAGTGGGAGGTCCTGTGGCAAATGCAGAACCAGTCCCTCAACTGCCGGATGGAATGCAGTCTCCCTTCTTGTCCTTGCATGTTTAGAGCTGTGGTTATTGGTGTGTGTCCTGCAAGCCAGTCTTCCACAGACTTGTGCACTGTGAGGCAGCATTTATGAGTTTTATGGCTTCAGTCACTTGGGAAAACATGCCCTTCTGGTCCTCTCTGGTGCCAAAGTTCTCAGTGTAGTTTTCAACATCCCATTCATATTTTCAATCAGTCTGGTGGTGATGTGGTTACAAGACTGATGAAAAGTCCATACTATGTTGTATGCCTCTGCCCCCTCTTATATATCATGTCCAGTGAAATGACTCCTGTGATCCCTGTCTATGAGCCAGTACCCCATACATGTCTACCTGCCATTGAGTGACAGGTGGGTGGAACGCCCAGTATTCCCTGGCAGGTGTCTTGGGGACATGGTCTAAAATGACTCTGTGGAAAATCCTTGTCTTCAGCCTGAATATCTGAATATTTTATGGGCATATGCAGTCTCTTCACTATGTCCTATATTCTCTGTTGGTGTCAGTGTCCGGAATTTTGATGAGCCCAGTCGGCCACATTAGAGGGTGTTAGCAAGTCTTATAGCAGAACAGCTGGGGCTGTAGATAAGGCATCATCCTCATGATTGCACAGCAAGGTGGTTGAAGACTGAGCTCACATTTGCCATAAGACACCTGGGGTCATGGCTTGAAGCAGATTCTTCAGGTCTCTCCACAATTCCACACCCCAAAGAGGCTTTGAGTATGTATAATTTTGTTACTCTTTGTTGCTTTCCACCCACAGATTTGTCACCCCATGTCCCCTGGGTGATGAAGCTGCAAAGGATTACTCAAAGCCCATCTCTTCTGAGCAGACCCCAGAGTTGTTAATCTCCCCCAGAATCCTCAACGAAGAGGCATCCCTTCCTTTGGAAATTAACCCCAAATTGGGGTTCTCTTCCTACATTTATTTTCCAGACCAGGAAATTACAGGAAGAGAACATAGGTTGGGTTATAGTTTAACAATATAGGCTGGTAACTTTCAGTGAAACAAGCCAGATGATATTCCAGTAGACAATTAAGTGGTCTTATCAACAAAAGCTTGATCTTAGCAAACATTCCTTCTTGCAGCAATTTCTCATTGTCTTTACATAACAATCAGTAACTAGTCTGTCCTTGAGCCAGAAACCTTGCTGTGCAACAAATCCTTATCTTACACCAGAGACTTATAGCCTGAGGAAAATTTCCAGCCCTTCACAAGATCAATAGTTGAAACTGCAAGGCTTTGGAAAACCAGGCCCTATGACATACATATGCTTTATAGTATATCCCACAGTTCTCGTTATTGTGTTTTGTGTTTGTGGGTTTTTTGGTGTTTTTTTTTTTTTTGGACCACTGTGGCATCAAAGTCATCAGATCTTTCTAAACAGCCCAGATTTCTACAGCTGTATTAAGCAGCATAAACTTGTGAATCAATATGATCCACACCACTTGAATTTCAGTGCACTGGCTTCTCAGTTTAGTTCTTCCTTCACACCAGATAATATCAGAGTACAACAGGATGGCAGAGAAATGGCAGGTGAGTGGATTTCCCTGCTTCTACCATCTCTGCACCAGATATCCTAGTGACGGGTGTCTACACCTTCCACCACAGAATGGAGAGGTGGAGCATTATCTGCTAGTGTTGGGGTGGGGTCCAAATTCATGTAGGGAACCAGCCCCAGCACTGTGTATAGTTCTTCTGGCAGCAGACTAGTTTTGTAATGTTTTGATGTTGTAATTAGCATGTCATTTCTGCAATACACTAACCTGAGCACAGATACTTATCAGCTTCAAAAGCATGTCCTTAATCCACCCACTCACTGGCAAAGAGGTGCACACTTCCACCAGCAAGTTGCTGTCAAAACTTCAATCTGCTGCAGTGTCAGATAGTTGGCCAGGATCTGTTTTCAATAGGGCTGTGCCAGGTTTTCCTGCTTTTCTGTAATGGTGTCCAGAATCCTAATGTGATGAAGTTCTGATTCTGCTTCCACCATGGGTCCAAATCAAATCCCTCTAGATAGACACTAGCATCTATTTTAAATATTACACCTAACATCAACTTTTCTATGACAGGTATATGTTTGGCAAACAATTTAGCTTTATCAAATGCCTCTTGCTGGGGAGCATTCCTAACCTAGCTACCGACCCTCTTCACTATAGCATAGAGGGGTCATGATATTTGTGCTAGTTTCATTTTTTCCACACATGGATATCCATATACCCCAGCACCATTTCTTGAAGAGGCTGTCCTCTCCCCTTTTAAAGTTCTTGTGATTTTACTGAAGATTTGTTGGCTGCAAACATGTGGGTTGGTTTCTAGGTACTCTATTCAGTTCCATTGATCCATGTGTCTCCTTTTAAACCAGTACTATGCTGTTCTGGTAGCCATAACTTTGTAGGATAATTTGAAGAGCTGCTGGGGGACATAACAGCATCAGAACAATTAAATTCTAGGGGAAAATTTAATCAAATAAGTGAAAATATGTATACTGAAAACTCTAAAGCATTGATGAAAAAATAAAGAAAATGACGGGAAAAAAAAGTGTGTTCACAGATTTGAAGAATTAATGTAATTATGAGTTTTATACTATGCCAAGCATTAAACACAATCTTTATCAAAATCCCATTGCAATTTTTTACACATAAATGAAAAGGTTGCAATTTTTTACACATAAATGTAAAGGAATTCTAAAATATGTTTAAAACTGCAGAAGGCCTCAAATAGCCAAAGCAGTTCTGAACTCAACAACAAAGCTGAACTCCATCCATGATTTTTACATTACAAAAAGAATAAAAGGTCTTCCACTGAACCTTTTTGTGACTGTAAGACTATAAATCATGTTCAACATTACTGGAAAATATTGGTTTTAGCTTTTTGGCTTGTTTAGACAACCGTAATCATAACTTGTTGCAAACTGCAAGTCCTGCCCCTCCTGCTGGTAACAGTCATTCCAATGTCAATGTGGGTTTCTTAGTCATTTTGCAGACAGTTCAGGCATGATCCCTTGCACACCTCTCAGGAGGCAGCCTGGAGCCTGGACTGTGATCTGCACCCACTGTCATTTTCACAGCCTGTGCTTTGTGGGTCCCTTTCAGCTACACACCTGCAGGTCAGGAGGTGAACAGGTCTCCCTGCAGATGTAGCAGCTTCCTCTCCACCTGCCCCTCTCCCTGCTGCTCTCTCCACTGGCTGCTTCCTAGGGGGTTCCCTTTCTGTCTTTAATTCCACCAAGGCAGGGTTTTCACTGTTGCTGGTGTATGAATTCAGCAGGGATGGAGAATTCCAGATTCTCACATCACCAGGACGTGGCTGGGAGGGAAAGGGCTGCTGCCTGGTTGTTGTCACATATGATGGGATGTGAATCTGGCAGAACATTTCTGATCCACAGGAACCACAGTCGTCACCTTCCTGTGTCCAGAATATGACATATGAAGAAGTTTTGTAACCCACCATCCATAGTGTGAGAAGCTCTATTAAAAATAGGCAAGGAATGCAATACACATTCATGTGAATAAGATAAACACCTGAGGAGCAAATAAAAAGATCACTGAACTCATTAGTCATCAGGAAAGTGCAAATAAAAACAGAAGATAGCACTTCAGAGCCAATAACATGGCTGTAATTTTCAAGGAAAATAATATGTTTTCCTCATGGATATTTAGACATTGGAAAAATTACAGAAAGCTGGTGGTCAGGCAAAATTGTAAAACTGCTGTGGCCATGATTTGGGCAGTTATAGAAAAGGATAAATGCAGAAATAACACATGACCCAGTGATTCCACCCCTATATATATTCCAAGATAACGGAAAAGAGGTGTCCGACAGAAATTTCCATGCACGTTCACAGCAGCACTATTCACAGTAGCCAAAAATGAACAATCCCAAACATTCACTGCCTCATGAACTGATAAGCAAATGTGGTAAATTTATAAAAATGAAAACTATTCACCTACAAAAAGGAGCGAGATACCGACATATGCCACCACAAGAATAAACTTTGAAAACATTACTCCATGTTAAAGAAGCAGACACCAAAGACCACATATTATATCAATTCATTTACATGAAAAATCCAGAATAGGCGAATCCATAGAGACAGAAATCATATTAATGGTTTTTAGGGGCTTTGAGAGACAGGAATGTGAAGCGGCTGCTTGAAGGGTGTGGGGTTTCTTTTTGAGGCAATGAAATGTCCTCTAACTAGACAGGGGTGACATTTAACAAACCACGTGAAAATACTGTTTCACTAAACTGTATAGTTTAAAATGGTTAAAATGGTGAATGTAATTTTATGTAAATTCTGCCATCACACACCATAAAAACACATTACATTCAATTTATTTTTATATTAATATTTTTAAGGTAACAGAAACTACATTTTAAAGGAACCCACAAAGCCAATGAATAATATTTTTAAGGTAACATTTTTATATTAATATTTTTAAGGTAACAGAAACTACATTTTAAAGGAACCCACAAAGCCAATGAAGAAAAAGTAAGAGTTCCTGAGTGTGAATTCTGTTGAGCTTGGACAAGAGACACTGAGGACAGAAAGGACAGCCTGGGTATCCTCTGCACCTGCTCCTCAGTGGAAATTCTGTACTAAGTGCACATTAAGCTCCTCCTAATTCCAAGTCCCATCCTGTCTTCCAGAAAAGAGGTTTGTGTCTGTGCTCACACTGAGTTCCTCTCACTGTGTTTCTTGTACAGTAATACACAGCCGTATCCTGCACTATCAGGCTGCTCATGGTTAATAAGCTTGGCTCTTGGAGGTGTCTCTCATGATGCTGACTCAGGATTTAAGAGCTGTATTATACATTGTGCTTCCATGTACCCACTGCAGACCCTTTCTGGGATGCCGGTGGATCCAGTGCAAACCATAACTAGTTAAAGTGGATCCAGAGACAGTGGAGGTGAGGGACAAGGTCGATGAAGTTACACCAGGCCAGGTTCTGACTCCTGCCACTGCACCTGGGACAGGACACCTGGGGAAAAGGAGCATCACCATCAGTCAAACACACCAGAAGCCCCATGTCCGGGTCCCTTTCCAGAAGTCCCAGAGGCGCTCACAGCAGGGAGCAGCCACCAAGCACAGGAGTAACCCCAGGACATCCATATACTGATGAAGGGCTCCTAGTGAGAAGGAGACTGGGGATGCTCAGCCCAGGGCTGTGCTTTCATCCTAACACTGGGGTCTGCTCTGCATGAGCGAAGTCCCTGATGATATAAGTGGGAGAGCAGAGCGGAGGGTGTTGAACTACCCTTCATTGTGCAGAATGTTTTACCTTGTGCTGCTCCGAGGAACTGGGGAGACAGAACCTCAGAGACTCTTCTCTGCATCACTGCCTGGTCTTCCTGTTTCCAGAGAAACATTAAGAGAAGTGGAGATGGAGGATGCAGGACTTGACAGCATAGAACATGTAGAAATGTTTAACTTATACTGATTTCTGGTTCAAGGCGAAATCCGTGACGTTTTGATCCTCATATGCTCCCTTGACCATGTCTGGTGTTTGAATCTGGCTGTCAGCCATGACCTCAGTCTCTCTGCACACAAACCCCTTATGTGTGACTTCAATTGAGACAGTTGGGCTTCTATAGATTGTAGTAGATGGTTCACTTCAGAACAGGCAGGTGTTCCTCAGAGAGAGAGATATGCATATGCGTGTGTGTGTGTGTGTGTGTGTGTGTGTGTGTGTGTGTGTGTGTGTGTGAAGTTTTTGAGACAGAGAGAGAGACAGAGAGACAGAAAGAGACAGAGAGACAGAGAGAGACTGAGAGACCTCTACTACATCCTGCTTCTCAGAGACAGTCATTAGGGCAAAAACATAGACATAAGAACTCTCATCCCTTTTGATACAAACTTATGGGATAAGAAATATTACTGTGAAAATTTCTACAAAACTCATCTTCCTCAATCCCATTTGGAAATCCTCTGTTCACACTCCTGCCCCAATCCTTACATCATCAGCCTTGACTGTCACATCAGACTCAGTTTTGAGGATTGTGAACTCATCATTTACTTCAGGTCACGGGTGACTTCTTGGTGGTGTTTTCTCAAGTGCAGCTCCTCCTGCATCTGCAGACCTGTGAGATGGACACTCTGTGCCCTGCCTCCCCTTATCCCAATGTACTGTGATGAGTCACATCCCAGATGACCACTGTAGTCCATCCTGTCCAAAGACTAGTACCAGGCACCTGGGAGTCAGTGTATCACAGCAACTCTGAGCGTTAGTTGGGCATTTGGTGCCACTGTCCGAGTTTTGGTCCATTTCTTGTGTCTGGGAATGACACTGCATGACTCACAGATTCACTATTTGGGATTCTAGTCCCACCCTATTAGGAACATTTCCTTTCTCAATTTGAAATTGGCATTTTCAGTTGATTACTTCTTTTAGGCTTTTTTATTTAAAATAAGCTGAGAGCAGTTACAGTATGTGTAATTATATTAAAATATACGTACAAACTGTTACCTTATGGCAGTCAAGGGCATACCGCAGATAATCATAGATAATCACATAAAAAACAATCAACAAACACTAAAAGGAAAAAAAAAAAAAAAACAGAGACTATGCATCTATGTAAAACAGCAGATTCCAAATGAGGACATGGGGAAGTCACTAGAGTAAATGACTGTTTTTTATGAGTTGGAGGTTTATGATAAATTGTCACTTTAAAGTGAGAATGTGGAGCAGGTCTAAAAGTATAGATTTGATCATAGAAAAGGAAAGTTCAGACCTCTACAAAAGAAATGCTCACCCCAAGCCTTGTTCTGCACCTGTCTCTGCAGCTGGGCCCTGTGGGCACAGGGTCCTCAGTGCCTGTCTTGACCAGTTCACTGTCACCCTCCAGGGCTCTTGCTGCATTTCCCAGACCAATGTTGTAGATGTTTTCCTCTCAGATTTGTTCTAATATTTTCATAGTTTCAGGATTCAAATTTAGGGTGCTGGCTGGTTAGCTAGCTGGGCCGAGAATGGTTTTGTAACACCAAGGTTTTGGTGTTATCTTCATCTCTGATAGAAAGTGAGCCAAAACACCAGGTACCAAACAAGATTTATTAAAGGAAGAAAATCTGCCAGGCTGCGCTCAAAATGGAGGACAGTGACCATCATTGGGGTGGGAGAGATTGTATAGACTGCAGTTAAGGCTGATGTCATCAGGGAGGGGGTTGGTGCTGGAGTGGAAGATAAGTCTGGCGGATGCAATTAGGTCGAATGGTGAACCCATGTGGAAGTAGAAGAGTTTCTATTTCTCAGAAACCAAGAGTTTTCTTGTAAGGAAAGGCTGGAAGCTATTTTGTGCTTATTGTATGTGAAATGGTGCCAGTCAAGTCTAAGATCCATCTTTCCCACCTTTTAAGTATACGGAGAAGGGAAAAGGGGTGAAGGTCTCATTCTTCTGAAGTTACTTCCTGCTGAAGATGGGCAAAGATATGAAAAAAATAAAATACTTATATCAGCCTGAAAACAATTAGGTGGCAGGATATTGGTTTCATGCGGGGAGGCTGCATTCCTCCAGGGAAGGGTCACTGATTCTGAGGGTCTGATATCCTCCTCCCATGAAGATTCCAGTGACCTTCTGGTTGGTGAAGGCCTGTAAGACACTAGAGAAACACCGAAAGAGGCAGGGGCCAAGAAGGACAAGTCCCATCATGGTCGGCATCTGACATGTGTTGTCCTGAACTCCTCCCCCATTGGTGTAGCCTAGGTGAGTGGTTTGGGTGAAGCACAAATGTTTTTATCGGGGTGGGGGGCACTGGACTCCAGCAGAATCCCCTTTGGAAAGAGCTACCCAGTAGTTTTTACTCCCATAAGAACATGATTTGGCAGTTGTCTGGTCATAGCATGTTGTGGGAACGTATGTCACAGATGTGAATGTGTCCTGTAGGGTTCCCCTGAGGATTCTGGGTAGCAGACCCAGGAGGTTGGAAAGTGTTTTTCTCTGGTACCTTATAAAAAACCCCTGCTTGCTGCAATAAACAGATTTCTCGCTTTGACCACTCTCCTGGCTCGGTGGTGTTCTTTCTCGGCCCCCGGGGAGGAAGGTCCTGGGGGGGAAGGGCCATGCCAGCGACACTCATCATCCCGCTCAGCCCCACAAGGGACCCCCGGCTGGACCGGGGTCTCTTCCCGCTCGGTTTTGTCGGCCTCTGGCTCAGGGAGGCCTGACAATCTGCAAAATTGAGAAGATAAAATAAATGTATGCAAAGTTCATTACATAAATATTAAATATTTCAGCAAACATCTGATTGCCTGAAATGTGTCCAGCATTGTGTTAATTTTAGAGAATATAGAAGTTAATAAAACACTGTCTGATTCTTATCTATCTTCACATCAAACCATCAATAGATAAGAAGCAGACAAAGTATGATACATAGAAACATACCTGGGCTGACATAAGCACTCATAAAGAAGGTAGAGCTATAGATTGTAGAGGCTAGTGCTTTACACAGCCCAGATTACTTTTAAACTTCCATTCTCTAGAAAGATTACACCACATTTCTTTTAAACAATATCTCTTTATCTATTCCATACGGTTCTGCTTGGTCTGTCAGTCATGATACACCATCATTTCTGGTTCCATGGATGGAGCAACATGACACAGGCATAGCCAGTCAGAGAGTTTCATCCCTATGCTCAGAGATTGCTACAGGGGTAAAAAGTAAGTCAAATCAGACTATCTCCCTGAAAATTTTAAGTGGAAAATATTGGACTTGAATGGTAATCAGTGTTGAATTTTAAAAGGTTAATGGGGGCTGGCCCGGTGGCGCACTGCTACAGTGCACCGCTTGAGAGCGCGGCGG
>NW_007728857.1:241852-249985 GCF_000696425.1 Galeopterus variegatus | reverse complement strand
CCGAAGAGCTGGCCTCAGAGCTACGTCTCCTGCTGCAGATGGAGTCTGCTATCCTGTTGGGAGCCTGAAGCCCCACACCCCTTCTTGTGAGACCACTCCTACGTGACAATCTGCTCAGATGGCTGTGCTTTACATGATAACTGCCTCGAAATCTTTATGCCAGAAACTGATTGCTCCTGGCTATGCAAGTTAATTTGCAAGTGACCTTTTATCCTTCTCTAGAAACTTGTTTAACCATAAACATTCTGGGTGGCAACCTTTACTTTGAATGTCCTGTCTTTGTCTCTCCTCAAGATATTATCATATCTTTACATTCCAGACCCTTTGCAGCATGCCTGCTTTCTCCTATATACTCTGCACTTTTTTCCACCTGCCCTGTCCTCGCCCCTCCTCACGTGTAGCAGTGTGTCAACACCCTATTGGATAAGAGCTCCCCCACCTCTGGTACCTTATAAAAAACCCCTGCTTGCTGCAATAAACAGAGTTCCGGCTTTGACCACTCTCCTGGCTCGGTGGTGTTCTTTCTCGGCCCCCGGGGAGGAAGGTCCTGGGGGGAAAGGGCCGTGCCAGTGACACTCATCATCCCGCTCAGCCCCACAAGGGACCCCCAGCTGGACCGGGGTCTCTTCCCGCTCGTTTTTGTCGGCCTCTGGCTCAGGGAGGCCCGACATTTTTCCACCTACCATAACCTTGGTCATACATTGTGACCAGGGTGTGGCATTATGTCTCTGTTAGGAAAAGAAGAAAGAGGAAGAGAGAAGGCAAGTTTTCAGGAGCTGAGAGGTTGAGAGGGTGCATAGCAGAAAAAAGGAGTAGAGGGTAACCTTGTTGGGGGTGTAATCACAGAGGGTGCCCTGCCAGGCTAATTCAGTCACCTACTCAGGGATGCCTTCGACACTGGAGTTGGCACATTGGGACCAGTCTTGGAGCAGCTCCTGTGTGAATGACGTTGAGTGGACCTGCAGGAGTGAGAGGATAATCACAAGGGAAAGATCATCCCTCTCATGGGATTAGGGGAAGAGCAAAGGTCCTGGAGATTTTCAATCTGTGGGTCCTAAAATGGATGAAGTGTGAGGAGATATCAGGTTGGGCATTGAGCAGAGGAACCCATCTGGCTTGATGTTAACAGATTCTTTTGGTAAATTCTCAGGTGCTAATTTTACCAAGGATAAGTGATATGAAGGGGCATTTCTTAGTACTTTACTACCATGGGGGTGGTGAGAAGTGCTGTATAAGGCCCTTCCCAACATGGTGAGAGGGGATTTGGGATTCGGGTTTTAATATGCACTTGCTGTCCCAAGCTCAATTTAAAGTCTGAGGAGGTGGTGAGGAAAGGATGAGGTATTAGAAGGTTGGCCTGTTCCCTAAGAAGATCCCTAATGAGTGAAAGAGTAGGGAGATACTGGCCTAAAGGCCGTGAGCTGGAAGGGAGAGGTGTGAGGGTGAAGTGTCTTCCATGCATGAGTTTGAAGGGGCTGAGGCCAGTGGGTTTGCAGGGATCAGCTCACAAGTAAGTGAGTGCTAGAGGGAGAAGTTGGGTCCAAGGGAGGTGAAGTTCCATAAATAGCTTGGTGAGGTGTGTTTTTATGAGGTGACTGGCTTTTTCTACTTTTCCTGATGACTGAAGCCAATATGGTACATGTAAGTCCCATTTGATATGTAAGGCCTGTGCTGTGAGTCATATAATCTGGGAAATGAATGTCTTCCCATTGTCAGACTAGAGACTGGTGGGTAGGCCAAAATGACGGATGATTTCAGATGTGAGAACATGCATTACTGCTGTAGCATCCTCTGAAGTGAAGGGAAAAGCCTCAACCCAAGTAGAGGTATCTACTAAGGTTCAAAGATGGCGTGTCCTTTTGTGGAGAGGCATGTGAGTAAAAGTCAATTTGCCAATCCTGGTCAGGAATGTACCCTCTGGCCTCGGTTATGGAAAGGGACCAAACATGGAGGCCACCTTGATTGAAGCAATGTGTACAGAAAGGACAGTTTAGAGTGATTTGTTTTAGTAACTCAGCCATGTGGGGAGAGTAATAGAAGGGCTGAAGAAGGCATAGTAGTGATCATAGCCTATATGAAGTGAATTATGGAAATCTAAAAGGATTTGCTCAGCTTGTGTGGTAGGGAGGGCATAATGACCAGATGGAGTATACCAGTTGACCTTCCTCTATGCTCCAAAATGTTGGAGGTGTTGTATTTCTTGGGGTGTGTATTGAGTTATGGGCATAGGGGCAATGATAAGGACCTGAGTGGGAGAGGAGGAGTCGGGGCCTGGTGATTGAGCAGTCTTTTTTGTGGTTAGAGTTGCCAGTTTGTTTCCCTGGGCCATGGGGTCATCGGACATTTTGTGTCCTCTGCAGTGTATAACCCCAACCTCCTTTGGGAGTTGCGCAGCCTCAAGAAGTATCTTGATAAGGTGTCCATTTTTTATGGGCCCTCTTTGAGTGGTCCTGTATCCTCTCTCCTTCCATATGGCTGTGCAGGAGTGTAGGATGTGGTGAGCATATTTAGAGTCAGTGTATATATTGACCCATTTGTTACTTGCTAGAGTGAGAGTGCTGATGAGGACAATGAGTTCTGCCTGTTGGGAAGTGATGCTGGGGATAGGGGGGCAGCCTTAACAGCTTGTGTTAGATTTACTATGGCATAACCCACCTGGGGAGTGGGCATGGAGGTGGCGGTCCCATCTGTGACCCATGTATGTTGGGGCCACATAATGGGATGCAGGGAGATGTGTGGAAAGGGATTGAGAAAGAGGTCAAAGCCTCCCTGCAATTATTCTCTAAGGGTTGTGAGTGTTTTCGAATGAGAGTGGCTTGATTTAAGGGAAGACAGTTTTAAAGGAGATCTGGGAATTTTCAACGGAGGTAAGGTGGATAAGTTGTAGGTGGGAAGGGTAGAGAACTGGCAAGCGCTTATGGCTGAGAAGGTCTTGAAGATGATCAGAGGAACAAATGACTGTTTGTTGTCCAAAAGTCAGTTTAGAGCTTTCTTGTGTCAAAAGGGCAGCTGCTGCCAAGGCCCATAAACAAGGAGCCCATCCTTGAGCTGTTGTGTCGAATTTTTTGGAAAGTTATGCAACAGGGGAGAAGATATCTCCTGCCTCTTGTCCCAAAAACCCAATCCTTGGGTTTTGCTGATGTATAGGATAAAAGGATGAGAGAGTCTTCGGAGGGATAGAGCTGGGGCTGTGAGGAGAGTGGCTTTTAATCACTGGAAGAGAGAATGAATGTGCTTTGTGGGATCTAAGGGGATGGCAGGACCCCCTTTGGCTACCCCATAAAGTGGTTTTGTTAGCACGCCAAATTTAGGAATCCATAGGTGAAGATAACCTGCAAGCCCCAAGAAAGAAAAGACTTCACCCTTTGTGGTAGGACTGAGGATTTTAGAAACTAGACTTTTGTGATCCACCATTATTTCTCTGGTGTCGGGGGTGAGGTGGACTGCCAAATAGGTAACTGCAGGAGCACAAATTTGGGCCTGCTGGGGGAACACTCAATATCCCCTGGAAGCCAGGAAATTAAGGAGAGCAACAGTGTTGGCCTGTGAATCCTCATAGGAGGGGCAACAAAGGAGGAGGTCATCCACATAATGTATTAAAGTGCTAGAGGTTGGGGGAAGTTCAGACAAGTCTTGGGCTAAGGTCTGGTCGAATAAGATGGAGCTATCCCAAAACCCCTGAAGTAGTTACTGACCTGGTGAGTTGTGGGGAACGACACCTACCAGGATCAGTCCAAGTGCAGGCAAACAGCTTTTGACAGGAAGGGTGTAAGGGCATAGGAAGTAAAGCATCTTTGAGCTCAAGTACAGAGAAGAAATGGATTGTGTTGGGATTATGGATAGAAGTGTGTAGGGGTTAGAAACAATTGGGGTTATGGGGGAAATGGCAGCATTAGTGGGCCTTAGGACTTGAACTAAGTGGTATGAGCCATTAGGCTATATAAGTGGAAAGATGGGTATATTAAAAGGTGAGTGGGTAGGCCACAAGAGATGAGAAGGAAGGAGTTTGTGTTTTGTGGGTTTTAAATCTATTAGGTTTTTTTTTAGGGAAGTGGCATCATGGGACATTAGGGAACAAAGAGGGGTTCCACAAATTAACATGGATAGAGGAATGGTGCATAGCAATGGAGGGAGAAGACATTTCCCATACAAGGGATTAACTTTTTCCAAGGGGAAGGGGATGGTAGAAGCCTCAGTGTCCAGGTCTGGGGCAGCCTGTAACAGGAGTATTGTAGCTGGAATTAGAGTGTTTAGGGTAAGGGTAGCTTGAATTTGGAAAGGATGTTCCATCCCAGTAAGGGAGCTGGGCATTTAGGCATTATTAAAAATTTGTGTATGAATTGGGTGTGATGTAGTGTGAAGGAAAAGGATTTAGGTATCCATGGGCAGTATTCTGATCCCATGATCCCTACTATTGTGATAAGGGATGAGGTTGTTGGTCCTGCATAATTGAGAAGGGTAGAACAATTGGCCCCTCTATTGGTGACAAAACATATCTGCTCACCTGCTATGAGGACAGTTACCCTGGGCTCACGTGAGGTGATCTCTGTGTGGGCCTTGGATCCTGGGCATCATCAGTCCTCCACTTGGGCAAAGTTGAGAAGCTCTGGAAGGGATGGCCATGGAGCTAAATGTTGTGGGTTAGGGACTGGGCCACTCCCTGTGTGGTGAGTGGAACAGTTAACCCCCGAGTGACCTGGCAGTTTGCAGTGAGAATAGGGCTCAGGAAGGGCCCTGGGGTTAGACACACCTGTGCCCAGTAGCCTGGTTGACAGCCCTTGAAGCAGGTCCCAGGTGGCTTGTCCCTAGAGGCGGCTGACTTTGGAGTGTGTGAGCTCCAGATGGCATTAGCCAGGATCTGGTATTTGGCCTGATCTCTTTTGTAATAATCTTTCTTCTCCTCCCTATTGTTAAAAGCTTTGAAAGCAGCATCAAGGAGGTCTCATTGGGTCATATTTGGACCATCCTCAAGTTTTTTTACTTTTCCTAATTATTTGAGGCTGATAGGGTAATAAAATGAGAGTATAAGAGGGACCGTGCCTGGAGGGGAGTTTGGGTCTATACATGTGTATTTATGTAAAGCCTCAGAGAGGTGGGTTAGGAACTTGCTGGGATTTTCAGTGGATCTCTATGTGATTTTTCTAAGCCTGTCATAATTGAATGACTTGTGAGTAGCATTTTAGAGGCTGTAAATCAAGGGCATGGTCATGTTATCCCAGAGATCCTGATCCCCATGGCTGGACTGGTATTCCCAATTCGGGTGGATATGACAGACAGCGATGCCTCCCATGGGGCATCTGTTATTTTTGAGCATGTACTTCATCTGCTTGTTGTTGGGCCATTATCCAGACCTGCTCCCTGTCTTCAGGGGACAAAGTAGTAATAAGAATCATAAAAATATCATGCCAGGTGAGATCATAAGACTGGGTGAGATATCTGAATTCCTTAAGATGTGTGTCAAGGTTGGACTGGAAAGATCCCACTCATTTTTCAATTTGGGAGAGAACAGAAAGAGAAAAGAGGATATGGACCTGGACAATTCACTTCACCCCAGCCCCTTCACAGAGGGGGTATAAAGGAGCCAGTGCTGAGGTGGGGTTGTCACCTGATGACGGGGGAGAAGGGGAGGGGTTGGGTTGCTGAGGCCGAGCATCTCAATACCAGGTGTGGGGAATAGAGTGAAAAGGTGGAGGATCTGGTGGAGGATCTGGAGTAAAAGGAGGTGGTCGGGGACAGAATGGTCTGATGGATCAAAAGATTGATCCTAGTCCAGAGGAGAAGGTCAGGGATGATCTAGGAGAATTTAGGACATAGGACAGTTTTGACAGAGAGAATGACACAATCGAAGATAGAATAAGGCTTGAACATAAGGAATCTCAACAACTTTGCAGTTTCGGTGACAAAGGTGTCTAAATCTCTAAGTGGATCTAAATTGAGAGTGCCATCTTCTGACCACTGGGATCCATTGTCTACTTTGTATTTAGGCCAACCCTGATTGCAGTAGAAAACAAGGTGTTTGCATTTAATGTCTCCCTGGAAGCTAAGAGGTTGTAAATTGGCCAAGAGACAGCCTAAGGGTGTAGAGTGTGGAGGTTTTCATCATGAGGATCCCATGTAGAGAGTGAGAAAGGAAATGAGTAATCCTATTAGAAGGACGGTGATGACAAAATCTCCCTGGAAGCCAAGAGACTGTAAATCATCCAGGAGAGAGCCCAGAGGTGTAGAATGTGGAGGACTGCATCATGAGGATCCCATTTAGAGGGTGAGAAGGGGTGTGATCAGTCCCAGTAGAATAAGGGTGACACCAAGGAACATCCTCCTCGGTGTACACCTTCCTTTTGAGAGAGAAGCTCCCGACTGGCTAATGAAGCATCATCCAATAGCTGGGGGGCACAAGAGAGGTTCCCTCAGCCAGGTGCCTGGTCTTCAGGAAGGAGACAGTGGTCATAGAAAGTAGTCAGGGGAATCATCAAGTCGAAGGTATACCTGTTTCCCAATGTTCATTGCAGCACTCTTCACAATAGCCAAGAGCTGGAATCAGCCCAAATGTCCATCATCGGATGAGTGGATACGGAAAATGTGGTATATCTACACAATGGAATACTACTCAGCTATAAAAACAAATGAAATACTGCCATTTGCAACAACAAGGATGGACCTTGAAAGAATAATATTAAGTGAAACGAGTCAGGCAGTGAAAAAGAAATACCACGTGTTTTCACTTATTGGAGGGAGCTAAGGTGAATGAATCAATTCACACACATACATACACACACACACACACATACACACACACACTACCACAAACACACAAAAAAACAAACAAACAACAACAACATCAACAACAACAACAAAAACGGGGTGGGGGGAGAGGAAGATATAACATCCACAACTTTTTTTTTTTTGAAGTTCTTACAACAAGAAAATGGAGGGGACACACCTGAGTGGGAGGGGGGAGAGGGAGGAGGGAAGGAGGTTTCGGTGATGGGACACAATAACTAACTACATTGTATATTGACAAAATAAAAATAATAAAAAAAAGAAAAAGAAAAAAAGAAAGTAGTCAGGGGAATCCATAGAAGTAGGACAGACCCAATGACTCACCCTGAATTGAGGCCAGTGTTGGATGTGTCGGCCTGAAACACCAAAAGGAGAGAGTCCGAGAGGCACCTGGTTCAGCAGGTCCAGGAATGGTGGCTGGGAGGGCCAATCAACCCAAGAGAGGGGATTGTCCGAAGGTCCCAGCCAGGACCCTTTCTGGGTTTTGGCATCAAAAGTAAGGAAAGTGAGCCAAACTCTGGGTACCAATGAAGTTTTATTAAAGGAAGAAAATTTGCCAGGATGAACTCAAAATGGAGGGCTGCCCCAGAACTGGGGTGGGAGAGCTTGTATAGACTGCAGGGAAGGCTGATGTAATCAGGGAGGGGTTTGGTGCTGGAGTGGAAGATAAGGCTGGTGGATGCAAACAGGTGGAAGGTTGCACCCATGCAGAAGTAGACCAGTTTCTATTTCTCAAGAAAACATGAGGTTTCTCGTAAGTAATAGGCTGATGGCTGTTTTGTGCTGTAGTGGGTAAGATGGCACCGGTCACATCCAAGATCCATCAGTACCCTTGTACCATCCAGCCACCAAATTTGGTATATAACCAAAAGGGGTGGAGAGAAAAAACAAAAAGAAAAAGGAAAAGGACTCTAATTTTTATTACATTTTCAGTTGATTTTTGTATGAGGATGCAATGTAATTCTTTCGCATGTGGATATCAAATTTTCCCAATAGAATTTTTTGAATCAACTGTCCTGTTCCCATTGTGTGTTCTGGCAACTTTGTTAAAAGTCAAGAGACATGAAATATTTCTTGTTTAATTCCATTTTGTGTTGCTATGACAGAAATACCTGAGACTGGGCTATTTATAAAGGAAAGAGGTTTTTTGGCTTACAATTCTAGGACAGCTGCATCTGGCATGGGCCTCAGGCTGCTTCTACTTACGGTGGAAAAACAGCAGGCAGCCACTTGGTACAAGCAGATCACATGGCGAGAGGAAGCAAGAGAGAGGAAGCAAGAGGGAGAGAGAGAAGTTGCCAGGGTCTTTTTAAGCAATGAGCTGTCATGGGAACTAATAGAGCGAAAACTCAC
>NW_007728857.1:235811-241417 GCF_000696425.1 Galeopterus variegatus | reverse complement strand
CCCCTCCCCCAGGAAGAGCATTAATCCACCCTAACCCTAACCCTAACTTCCATGAATTAATTAGTTTCCCACTCTGCCATATTGGATATCAAATTTCCACATGAGTTTTGGAGGGGACAACACATCCAAACTCCGTCATTCCACCCCAGGCCCCCCAAAACTCATGTCACGCTCACACGCAAATTATAAACTTCCTATCCCAACAGTCCCAAAAGTCTTAGCTTGCTCCAGCACCAACTTAAAAGTCCAAAGTCTCATCTGAGACCAAAAGCAAAAGTACTTCCTGCTGTGAACCTGAAAAACACAACCAAATTTATCTACTGCCAAGATACAATAGTGGAACAGACATTGGGTATACATTCCCATTCCAGAAGGGAGAAATAGGCCAGAAGAAAGGAAAAAACAGGCTCCAAACAAGTCCGAACCCAGCAGGGCAGACATTATGTCTTAAAGCTCCAAAATAATGTTCTTTGACTCCAGGTCCTGCATCCTGGGCACAATTGGGCATCTGGGCCCCCAAAGCATCCAGTGGCCTTGTTCCCACAGCTCTGCCAGGCACAGCCCAATGGGCCACGCTGGTGCCTGTGGCTTTTCCAGGCCTCTGTTTTATGTTACCAGTGGCTCTGCATTTCTGGAGTCACGGCAGCAGCCCCACTGGCTTGGCTCTACTAGGCATTTCCCTGGTACGAGCTCTCTGTGGGGGTTCTGACCTCACATTCCTGCTCAGCATTGCTATAGTGGATGTCCTCTGTGTTGGCTCTGCCCTGGTGGCAGGTCTCTGCCTGGGCCCCCAGGCTTTTCCATACATACTCTGGAATCTGGGTGGAGGCTGCCTTGCTTCCACTTCTCTCGCAACCTGCTAGCCTGCAGACTTAACACAGTGTGAACACCACTGATGTTTTTGGCCTCTCCACTCCAGGGCTGCTGCAGGAACCACACTTGGGGCCTCTCCAGCCAGAGCACCTGGTATGCAGGGGACAGGATCCAAAGGGCAGCTGCACCCCAGGTCTGTCCTCTGGGACAACTCGGTCATTCTAAGCCTTATGGCCTGTGATGGGTGTGGCACCCTTCCAGACTTTTGAAATGGCTGCAGGGCTTTCCTCTCATTTTCTCAACTATTAGCATCTGGCTGGCTCACCACCAAGATAATGTCTTTAGCAACCAGTTTATCTGCTTCACCCTTGCATTGTTCACCAACTTTCTGCTTCTTTAGCTCATGGACAGGCTGCAAATTAGCAAGGGAGCCTCCATCTTGTTAACCACACCCCTCACCTCCATCTTGTTGTACTCCACACCACTTCCCTCTCTGCCCTCCCTCCCTGGAAGGCAGGAACTGGAAATTGATTCCTGCTCAATTTATTACCATATATGGGGAAAAAACTCACCTACAGCCCACCCCTATAAATACTTGCTTGTATCCACCCTGGGTGCGACTTCCCTGGCCTCACTACCTTGCGGGGCCATGGAACCTCGCCCGGGAGTGCCCCCATAAAAGTCTACCCTAAATTTACTATCTGCCTCCTGGTTTTCTTTGCTCTGGTTCAAGACTAATACCTTCAAGATTCAAACCTAACATCTGGTGCTGAATCCTGGGGAGGTTGAGGCCCTGCTCCGGTGGGAGGCTTCCATCCTCTCGTTACCAGGACCTGATCTGAGTGGTCCCACACCTCGAGACACCGGGTAAGTTCCCAAGATTCTGTGCCCCAATGTGTTTGGTCCTGCCTGAAAATGTGTGGACGTGTCAGGACTACTCTACAGAGTCACCAGGTGACTCCTGCTCAGTAGTGCCTGAGGACCGGGAGACGTCCTCAGCCTGAGGACAGCCACCTTCCCTCCATCCACAGCCTGGGATACTAAATGAGGACACCTGTTGTAATCCCTGGCTTACCTGGCAGGAACCATGGGAACTACCCAGTCCAAATTTGACCCCAAAACCCCTTTGGGTGGCTAGCTTGCCTTTCTCAAAACTCTGGGCCTCTCACAAGACTTGAGAAGGTGCCGCCTTATTCATTACTGTTCGGTGGCCTGGCCCCAATACCAATGGACAATCAGTCTCAATGGCCTCTCAAGGGCACATTTAACTATCATGTCCTCACAGATGTGGACAACTTTTGCAGGCACCAAGGCAGATGGTCCGAAGTCCCTATGTTCAGGCTTTTGGGATTAGTGCTCTCATCCCTCCTTATGTTTCCAGTTTTATCTTATGTTGTTTTACCTTTGCCTGTTTTACCTTCACTCAATCGTGCTCATTTTGTCCTTTTCTCTGGAGATCCTGGAGCTGCCCCTGCTCAGTCTTTCACTTTCTCCTTCCACAAAGTTCATACTTTACTCTTCTTACCTGGTCCTGCCCTGGTCTTTGACTCTGCCCCGGTCACCGGAGGCTTCCTGGGTCCTGGCCACTGCCCTTGAGCTCCTGGAGCTGTCCTCCTCTGTTTCACCTCCCTCTTCCCGCCCCCTCTGCATTCCTGGAGGTCGCCTTCATTTCAATGTCTGGCAGGACCTGCCATTTTGGTCAATTATAGCTGTTACTTTGTTTTTACCTCTTGAGCTCCGGGAGCTCCTGTCGCCTGCTTTGTAGTTTGCTTTTGTTCTGAGCCTTTAACATTCTCCTAGCTGAGCACCCGGAGCTCCCGTCCTTGGCCCCCAGAACTCCCTGCCACATTTTATCCCTTGGATTGCTGAAATCTTCCTAATTGGTCCCACCTCAGTCACCTGAGGCTACTCAAGTCTTCACCCCTATTCCCCTTACCCGATCTCCTGCACCTCTCCCCTCCTTTTTTGGTAGATAACATTTTTAATTGGCTAACTCAATTCATTGGGTGGGGTGTCCTCTGCCATCCTCTGCTAATAAGGCCCTCAAACTCCCATTCCCAACCTGGTGAGAATGGCACTTAAAGTTTTAATGCCCAGGAGGAAATGGCTGAACTTAAAAGACAAGCCCAGGTCCAGCAGAAGGTCCAACTCCAAACCCAAGCCTTGGTAGCAGCACTGTGGCCGGCTGGCTCTAGGTCCCAATGGAAAGGGGTAACCCAGTGCACCATCCCCTCTGGGGGCCTGCTGCAAGTGTGGCACTGACGGACACTGGGCCCACCAATGTCCAAATCCCAGGGTACCAACACACGTTGTCCTCAGTGTTGGAGGATGGGCCACTGGAGATCTGCCTGCCCCAGCATTGGTGGTGCCCCGGTGGCTCCATGCAGAGGAAACTCCTAGCCAGTAAGTCCTGCCTTCCAGCTCCTTGGCCTGGATGAAGACTGAAGGGTCCCAGACTCAGAAACCGTCTCACCCATACAAAGTCCAGGGTCATGATCCAGGTAGCGGGTAAGTCCATTTCCTTCCTGTTGTGACGGGGCCTACCTACTCTGTTCTGCCTTCCTAGGACAGCTGCATCTGGCATGGGCCTCAGGATGCTTCTACTTATGGTGGAAAAACAGCAGGCAGCCACTTGGTACAAGCCGATCACATGGTGAGAGGAAGCAAGAGAGAGGAAGCAAGAGGGAGAGAGATAAGTTGCCAGGGTCTTTTTAAGCAATGAGCTGTCATGGGAACTAATAGAGCGAAAACTCACTCAATAATCCCCCCTCCCACAGGAAGAGCATTAATCCACCCTAACCCTAACCCTAACTTCCATGAATTAATTAGTTTCCCACACTGCCATATTGGATACCAAATTTCCACATGAGTTTTGGAGGGGACAACACATCCAAACTCCGTCATTCCACCCCAGGCCCCCCAAAACTCATGTCAAGCTCACACGCAAATTATATACTTCCTATCCCAACAGTCCCAAAGTCTTAGCTTGCTCCAGCACCAAATTAAAAGTCCAAAGTCTCTGAGGGCACCAGCTTCCCCTCCCCAGTGGCATTCATGGGAATTGGTGGCACCTCATCTAATCCATGAACCACTGCACCCCTTTCCTGTAGCCTGGGTGGGTTTCCCTTCTCTCATTCTTTCCTAATAATTCCCTCCTCAACTGGGATATCCTTCACAAGCTCCAGGCCCCCTCACCCACTGTTTCCATGCACAGTTTCACCCGACCTTTACCAACCGCCCCACTACTCATTTTCAGTGGACTCCTAGGTTTGGGATACCTCTAAGCCAATAGCAGCTCCTCACCATTCCCCAGCAAATATACAATTAAAAAATCAGACCACCTTTCCTCCTATCCTCAATTCCTCATTTCAGTAACCCACCGAAGAGGACTCAAATCAATTGTAGATTGGCTCCGCCAGCAGGGACTCCTTATATGCATGAGCTTCCCATGCAACATCCCCATATTACCCGTAAAAAAGTCCACGAGAGCCCCCACAGTTCCTTACCTAGGCATATCCCTAACCCCCACTTCCACGTCCCTTACACGGGACCAATTCTGCCTCCTCTGGGATCTCCAAACTCCCCAGAGTGCCGACGACGTCCTCTCCTTTCTGCCCCTTGTGGGTTTCTTCCAACAGTATATCCCGAACTTCACCCTCCAAGCATGACCCTTATATGAGACAGCTAAGGACAGCCTGCAGGGACCATTAACTGACCCCCGCGCTGTTAAACACCTTTTCTCTAGGTTATAGGACTGTCTCACTGCAGAACCCACTCTGGCTGTCCCAGATCCTTCAAAGCCCTTTCATCTATTTACGGATGAGCGTTCTGGCTTGGCTACCGGGCTCCTGGCCCAGCCTGCATGACTGGCCTATCGGGTAGTGGCTTACCTGTCAAAACAGCTAGATGCCACGGTCCAAGTTTGGCAGCCATGTCTCAGGGAATTAGCAGCTGCTGCCTCCGCAACCAAGGAAGCTCTCAAGCTTACTTTGGGGAAACCCCTCACAGTCTTTTCCTCCCATTTCTTGGGGGACCTGCTCAGCCACAAATCCCTCATCCATTCGACCCCTTCCAGAATCCAACCATACCACCTCTTTTTTGTCAAAACCCCCAGATTTCCTTATGCACCTCCCACCGCTTTAACCCCGTGCCCCTTCTGCCTACTCCCTCCACTACTTCCTACCCTTTACATTCCTGTCCTCAACTTTTAGGGGACATTATTCCCTCACACCCGGCCCCTATCTAATCCTGACCATGTGCTTTTTGTAAATAGTAGTTCTTTCATTGCACTGGGTGGCCAAAGCCATGCAGCCTATGCTATTGTTACTCTAGATGCCACCTTAGAGGCTGTACCCCTTCCCCTCAGAACAACCTCTCAAATGGAGGAGCTAATATCCCTCACTCAGGCCCTCCACCTGTCCAAGGGACAATGGGCAACTATGTACACAGATTGCAGATATGCTTGTCTCATCACCCATACTCATTCTGTTCTCTGGCAAGAATGAGGAGTCCTCACTACTAAAGGGACCCCAGGAATCAATGGGCCCCTCATCTCCAAGCTACTTGAGGCCCTTAGCTTCCCAACTGAGGTGGCTGTCATTCACTGCCATGGCCACCAGTCCTCTAAAGACCCTATATCTAAGGCCAACAACAAAGCTGATTCCACAGCCCGGGCTATGGCTCTAGGATCCGCCCCAACTCCTCTCCTTTTTCTCAACACACACCATTACCCCTCATATACCGAAGAAGAAACTCAGACCCTCAAGCGGTGGGGGGGGGGGGACTTATCAGAG
>NW_007728857.1:227121-234831 GCF_000696425.1 Galeopterus variegatus | reverse complement strand
CCGTGGTGGCTATTCTTCAATGCCATGGCCACCAGTCCTCTAAAGACCCTATATCTAAGGCCAACAACAAAGCTGATTCCACAGCCCGGGCTATGGCTCTAGGATCCGCCCCAACTCCTCTCCTTTTTCTCAACACACACCATTACCCCTCATATACCGAAGAAGAAACTCAGACCCTCAAGCGGTGGGGGGGGGGGGAATTATCAGAGACAAGGGTTGGATTTTATCAAAGATAAGGTCACCCTCCCAGGCCACCTAGCCCACAGCATCATTACAGAAGTCCACCAATCCCTCCACATTGGCCCAAAATTTTTATATCGGTTCCTAGAACCCCTTTTCCATAACCCACACCTCTGAAAGCTCATCGAGGAGGCTCATCAGTCTTGCAATACCTGTTGTGCTGTTAACTCTCAAGGGGGAATTCACAGAGTGGGGCCTAACCATCAACTCTGGGGCCATCAACTGGGGGAGGACTGTCAGCTTGATTTCACCCACATGTCACATCCCCAAACCTATTATTACTTACTAACTTTGGTAGACACCTTTACAGGATGGATTGAGGCATATCCCACAGCTCACTAAACAGCGGACGTGATAGCCACTGTACTAATTGAACATATCAGCCCAAGGTTTGGCCTCTCATGGACCCTACAATCTGACAACAGCCAAACCTTCACCTCGCATGTCACCCAGCAGGTCTCTGAAAGTCTGAACATCACCTGGAAACTCCACATCCCTTACCATCCCCAATCTTGGGTAAGGTTGAGCAAGCCAATGGCCTCCTCAAGGAACATCTTACTAACTTTCCCTTGAGAACCAATTATCTTGGCCAACCCTCCTCCTGTTGGCACTTACAAGGCTTAGGGCCTCCCCTAGGGGACCATCAGGCATCAGCCTTTTTGAACTCCTCTGTGGATGGCCGTTCCTGCTGACCCACAACTTTCCAGCCTCACCCCCTCCCCTTTTATCCTACTCACCTTACCTAACCCTTTTAAGTGCCCTTTTGTGAGCCCACGCTGACTCAGTTACTCCCGCCCCTGTGGACCCCACCACAGATACTCCCCAGCCTTTAACCCCAGGGGACAGCATCTTACTTAAAGAACCACATCCAAAAACCCTACAGCCCAGATGGACTGGTCCCCACACTGTGGTTCTAACCACCCCCACAGCCACAAAACTCCTGGGACACCGTTCCTGGGTACATCTTTCCAAACTTAAGAATGCAGCTCATGAGGCCCCATCCCAAGATGTATGGATGGCACAGCCTGTGGGGCCTACCCAGGTTCGGGTCTCATGTCACCATTCTCCTGACTCTGCCGCTTAGTGTCACCACTACTGATTCAGGATACAGATGGAGATTTTAGTTAACAGAAACCTGGACAAAGTGTGTCTGTCTGTGCAGAGTTCTGCAAGTGTTAAAGCTGAAGCTTACTGAAAAAAGCGTAAAAAGGCTTTTTGAAAATCAAACTGCTACAAGAAATGTTATCAGAACTATCAGCATGCATTTCCCCCGTTGGTTTACTGGTCAAACAGGGTTGCATTTATCTCTCCTAGAAGGTTTTAAGGCCAAAGTTGTGAATGCGGCCAAAAACTGATCATTCTGTATGCAATTCTCAGGCAAAGAAGGTGAATTTGGTATTGTTGCTAAAACAGAAAGAAGATTGTAGGAAAAGAGGAGATATGGGAAAGCTATGAAGACATAGTTGTGGTTAGGAAGGTTAAAAAGAAATAATGCTTTTGTGTGCAGTGAATTTTGTCCTAGAATAGAATAGCTGGATTGCTCCAGAATGGAAAGAAGTATGGGGACAAAGAAAGAAAGTTTAAGCACGTCACAGAAGGTCTGAGTAAGTCATAATAGTGATTTGTGAAGGGTGAATTTATAAAAACACTTTGTAACTGCCAGGCCTTAGTTAATTTCTCTATCCCCACTTTTCACCTTGGTCCCCCTCACTGCAGATAGAGGCGGCACCTGCATGTTGCTGAACAAAGAATGCTGTCACTACATCAGTGAAACAGGCGTAGTCAAAACCAATCTCTACAGGGAGACCCTACCTCACATCAGTGGTGGCAAAACCCATTAACCAAATGTCTCCACCCCCTACTAAGCCCACTCCTTATTTTCAGGATATTGTTAACTGCAGCCCCTTGTTTCCTTCGCTTCATTCAGGAATGAATTCCAGAGGTGTCTAGGGTATCCATCAACCAGCTTCTGCTCTATCCTACTCCCACATGCCCACTTCTGACAATCCCTAGAATGCCCCTTATTCAGCAGGAATTAGCCAGATCTGAGTCATCACCCTATAAAAATAAAGAAAGGACAGAATTTTGGGCCGGCAGGATCGGGAGGATCTGAAAGTGGTAACAAATTAGCGACAGAACCTCCATCTTGTTAACTCCACCTGCCCCTCCATCTTGTTAAACTTCACACCCCTTCCCTCCTTTTCCCTCCCTCCCCAGAAGACAGGAACTGGAAACTGAACCCTGCTCAGTTCCTTACATTATATGGGCAAATAACTCACCAAGAGCCCACTCCTATAAATACTCGCTTGTATTCAACCTGGGTGTGACTTCCCCAGCCTCACTCCCTTGCAGAGCCATGGAACCTCACCCAGGAGCACCCCCATTTAAGCCTACCCTAAATTCACTCCCTGACTCCTGGTTTTCTTTGCTCAGGATCAAGACAAAAACCTTCAGGATTCAAACCTAACAGTTATGACAGAAATACCTGAGACTGGGTACCTTGTAAAGGAAAGAGATTTCTTTAGCTTATGATTTTGGGACAGCTGCATCTGGCCTGGGCCTCAGACTGCATCTACTCATGGGAGAAAATCAGCAGGCAGCTGGTGCGTACAAGTAGATACAATGACAAGAGGAAGCAAGAGAGAGACAGAAGGTGCCAGGGTCTTTTTAAGTAACAAGTTCTCGCAGGAACTAATAGAGCAAGAACTCACTCATTATTCCCCCATCCCCCTGGAAGAGCATTAATCCATTTATGAGGGATCCATGCCTATGACTCAATCAATTTCCAACACTGCCACACTGGGGATCAAATTTCCACATGAGTTTTGGAGTGGGCAACACAGCCAAACTCCATCATTTGTTGTTTTTTTTTTTTTTTTTTTTTTTTTTTGTGCAACACAGCCAAACTCCATCATTTGTTTTTATTTCTAGGCTCTCTGTTCTATTTGTCTATAAGTCTGTTTGTATGACATTACCATGCTGTTTTGATTACTTTAGCTTTATACTATATTTTGAACCATAATTAACTTGGAGTTATCTCTGGGATGCAAGGACAGTCTAAAAGAAGCAAGGTAATAAATGTGACAAAATATGTTCCACAATGAAGGGGAAAAAATGTATGATCATCCCAGCAGAAGCAGAAAAAAACATTTAACATAATTCAACACCATTTTAATAACAAAAATTGCAACAAATTACTAATAGAAAAATATAACTCAGTACATTCAAGATCATATACAACAATCCCACAACTATCAACATGCTTAGCAGTGAAAGTTAAAAGTTTGTTATAACTGATCAGAACAAGACAATAACACCCTTTCTCACCAATTCTCTTCAGAATAGAACTGGATGTTCTAGAAAGCAGAATGATGTAATAAAAACAAATAAATCACATTCACATAGGAAAACAAAATAAAAATCCTTTCCGTTTGCTGATAACATGATATCTTATATAAAAACCCTTTAAATTCCACCTGCTACAATTGAAAACTAATAAACACCTTTAGTAATATTTTGATATAAAATTAGCACACAAAAATCAGTAGTGTTTCTATACACTAAGAACAAACTATCTAAAATTAAATCAGTAAAACAATCCAATTTATAATAGCTTCAGCAAAAAACAATTAAAGTCTTGGGAATAAATTTAATCAAATTAGGTAAAGATATGTACACTGAAAACTCTAAAGCATTGGTAAAAACGTGGAAGTATGAATGGATGATATGTATTTGAAATTGTTGGCAACATAAATATGTAGAACAATGAAGTCCACAGAGCACCAAACACAATGAATAATATCCACAATGAAGTGCACGGACACACACAAACACACACACACATGCACAAAACACACATACACATGTATACATGTATACACACACACTTACATACACACATGTACACACACTAAGAAATAGACAGACACAAACAAACAAATACACACATGAACACTCATAAAAATATTCATACACACACGTACATGACCAAGATATTAAATGTTATCACGTTAAAACTGCAGAACATACTTAAAGCGGTTAGGTTAAAATGCTTACATAAAATAACAACGATAAGATTACAGAAGACTTCTCGCCAGGATCCACACAAACAAAAATTGAGTGGATTGAAATTTTTAGTTTTGGAAGCTGCAAACACCACCACGCAGGAATCTATATTCAGCTAAACTATCATTTAAAATTGAAAGAGACCAACATCTCCTAATATACTCCTTCCACCCAAGAAGGAATAAATATTTGATAGATATTGAACAGTATGGCAACTATAGCCAATAATAATTGACTGCATATTTCAAAATAGCAAACAGAGTGAATTTCAAATGTCTCACCACAAAAACAGTAAGGTGAGGTGATGGATCCTTTGATCAGTTTGATCTTACTATTCCACGTTAAGTATGTTCATCAAACCGTCATGATCCCAATAAGTGAATGCAATTTTGACTTGTCAATCAACGGAACATGAATAACAACATGAATGAGAAATAGCCTCTCTCAGACCATACAGTGGAAAAGGATCAATGCATCCCTCGGAAATCATGACGAGGTGAGCACGGCAGCCAGCACAGCTCCTACTCGATATCTTCGATGTGACAAGTGGAAGGAAACAAGCAGCAAGCAGGACACACACACAGTCCTTGAACTTCAGGTGTGACGCGAGGAGTTCTGGTTTCACGTCTTGCACGTAAGAAGCTTGGACTTCATCACTCCCATCCATGGAACAAGAAAATCACTGAACAGGTGTAAAATCAGTAGCTTTTCTTTTCTCATATTCATAAAATAAGTGAAGTCTCAGGGTGAACTGCTGTCTCCAAAGTTGAAGTTGCGGTCAGGAAGACACAGAGGGTCACAGCTTGTCTGATCAGAAACTCATGACCAGAAACTCTGTGAGATCCAGGACAGGAATAGGAAATCCAGAGCTGTGGCTGAAGAATTGCTGAAGACTCACATTAGGAAAGTCTGAGAGTTAGGGGGGCCCCAGTGGGACAGGCTTAGGTTTCACAAAACTTTTAAACTCTACATCAAGGGCCTCCATGTTTTCCAAGGAAAGATGAGAAAAGAATCCTCATGCTCCAAACAGAATGGGGGAAAGAAGACATTGTGAAATGCACCAGAGTATGATGTTCTTTAAAGAAGCCTGACCACAGGAGAAGCTAATTCAGCTGATTCTAATAGGTTGGGGTTTCATCAGAGCAAAACTGAGCATAGGTCTGAGAGAAGAGAAACAGCCAACTCCATCTCCCTCCCCAGAGAGTCTTTCAGTCTCCAGTAAGGGAGGACACAGGCTTTATACTATATTTTGAACCATAATTAACTTGGAGTTATCTCTGGGATGCAAGGACAGTCTAAAAGAAGCAAGGTAATAAATGTGACAAAATATGTTCCACAATGAAGGGGAAAAAATGTATGATCATCCCAGCAGAAGCAGAAAAAAACATTTAACATAATTCAACACCATTTTAATAACAAAAATTGCAACAAATTACTAATAGAAAAATATAACTCAGTACATTCAAGATCATATACAACAATCCCACAACTATCAACATGCTTAGCAGTGAAAGTTAAAAGTTTGTTATAACTGATCAGAACAAGACAATAACACCCTTTCTCACCAATTCTCTTCAGAATAGAACTGGATGTTCTAGAAAGCAGAATGATGTAATAAAAACAAATAAATCACATTCACATAGGAAAACAAAATAAAAATCCTTTCCGTTTGCTGATAACATGATATCTTATATAAAAACCCTTTAAATTCCACCTGCTACAATTGAAAACTAATAAACACCTTTAGTAATATTTTGATATAAAATTAGCACACAAAAATCAGTAGTGTTTCTATACACTAAGAACAAACTATCTAAAATTAAATCAGTAAAACAATCCCATTTACAATAGTATCAGAAAAAAATAATTAGTCTTCCGAATAAGCACCTGGGAAGGTCACACACAGGACATGGCTCACTAAAGGACAGAACTCATCATAGGACTGTGCAGTGCTTCCCCTACCCCACACCTTACCCACATCAACCGGGCTTCTGTGGGGCCGGCCCCGTGGCACACTCAGGAGAGTGCAGCACTTGGGAGCTGCAGCAGCGCTCCCGCCGCAGGTTCAGATCCTATATAGGAATGGCCGGTGCACTCACTGGCTGAGTGCGGTGTGGGCAACACGAAACCAAGGGTTGCGATCCCCTTACTGGTCATAAAAAAAGACAAAACAAACAAACGAACAAACAAAAAAAACAACAACAACAAGGGCTTCTGTGTAATAACGGGGAAAAACTAAAACAGCACATTCAACTTAGACACTATTTAAGAAGTCTCTATTAAATCCTAGTCCAAAAATCATTATGGAACAGGAAATAAAGTTTGTAATGACACATCTAATTCCCAGTTCACTAAATTGAAGAATGCCCTGTACGCAGCGACAACCAATTAGTAATTAATTATTTAAGAGTAAAATAGAAATATTATTTCAATTCAGTTTTTTTGTTTTTTTTTTTTCTTAAACATTGGCACAGTCCACGCCATGGCAGGATCCTAAAGGAGTCAGCTTGGGCTGCCCTCTCTGAGTTGGCAAGGCCACCAGAGGGAGAGCTGCTGGCAAGGCCGCAGCTATGAGCACTTGCTACAACCATCAGGATCTCTGCCTTGGCATAGTGGTACTGTTTTACTTTCTCTCTTTTGATGTTTGGGTTAGCATGGCAGTTCTCTGAATTCCCAAAAGATTATAAAAATAACACAAATGATTATGTGGTCATTGAACTAAACATTCCCACAGAGGATCCGAGTAAATTGGACAATTTAAAATTACCCCCTTATGATAAATTGACCACACCAACATATGTTCCAAATGTACCACTCATGACTAAATATGAGCTGCAGCCTAAACACGTGAAGTTATATATGGGATACAAAATGGGGAAAGGAAAAAGTTGGTATCCCCCTAGGGGACGTCCAAAATATGATGTAAGTTGGGAAACATCATTTACTGGAGATTATATTAATGGCAAGAGAATGGTTGGGATTAATGAGAAATTATATGATTTGGACATATTAAGCATATGGGAACGAAACTGTAGCACCCCCTTTACTTGGTTGTGTCCAGTTTTAAATAAATCATTAAGAATCAGGTATTGGAATAAAAATATATGCTGGAAAATTATTAAACCTGGAAAATTAGATCTTAGAAGAATAAGAGAGTGTAACTGGTTTTGTGAGGGATGGTGCTGTGCACAATGACACTTTGACATTTAGATCAAGATGACACGGCCACAGTGAATGCATAACTTCAAAATGTGCATGATAATGCTGCTCCAATATCCACTGTTTTTTTTTTTCCATATGTTCAGTAGGTTCATTCCATTAGAACATAAAATAATTACACCCCAATTAGAATTTAAATTTTAGCATTGTTCCTTTTAGCAAATTTGTACTTACATTTAGCAATAG
>NW_007728857.1:224614-225579 GCF_000696425.1 Galeopterus variegatus | reverse complement strand
GACGAAATTCAGTCCAGCAGTGCTCTGATGGGTTTTTATCTCCGTGCTTGTCACCCTGAGTCCTCCAAATGAAAGTATAAGAGAATTCTCTGGTCTGGACCTCTAGTAGCTGATCCAGGACACTAGAGGATGGACAGAGAGTGGGACAAATCCTGAACATCAGTGCCCACAGTGTGGATGAGGATCTGGAAGCTAAACTACTCTGGGAAGAGCAGGGACCCATGTCCAGAAGGCCTGGAGAATGATCATTACCAGCTGGGGACACATGTGCTTGACTGAGGGAAAAGATCCATGTAGGGACAGTGCGCTTCTGGACAGGGCTAATATTTAGGAAAAAAATTCTTGATCATTTGAAGATAAAAATGCTTACAATGATTTCTGTATCAGGAAAGAGAAGAGGTCATGTTAAAACCTGAGAAGAGAATGGTCCCAGTGGATGGAAACATCTTATCTACAAATGAGGAAATTTCTTTAATTCTGTGTTGCCAGCAGTGAGAATATGAGAAATTTGAATCACAGACAACAAAGCAGGAAATGACCCTGAGGGACACCTGACAGTCAGCAGAGAAGAGGAAACCTCAGATCCCAAGAGGAACCCCCATCCTCACTCTGCACCTGCTCCATGGGGCACAGGAGCTGGGTGGGCCTTGAGCGCCCCCTTCAGCCCAGACCCTTTCTTTATCCTGTAGGGAGGTTTGTGTCTGGGATCACAGTGACTTTCCCTCACTGTGTCTCTCGCACAGTAATACACGCCTGTGTCCTCGGCGGTCACAGAGCTCAGCTGCAGGAAGAACTGGTTCTTGGATGTGTCTATGGTGATGGAGGTGCGGCTCTTGAGGGATGGGTTATAATATGCGCTTCCACTGTAATAGATGTATCCCATCCACTCAAGGCTTTGCCCTGAGGGCTGGCGGATCCAGCTCCAATATTTACTGGTCATGGAGTCACCAGAGACTGTGCAGGTG
>NW_007728857.1:222122-222851 GCF_000696425.1 Galeopterus variegatus | reverse complement strand
CCCAAACCCTGCTTTCTTTCCCTGTACCCTATCATGTGATGTGGTTCTCATCACCCCTGAGAGGCTATTATATTGTTACATTGTTGCTGTTCCATGACTTTCAGTCCTGCCTTATGCTCCACACACCCTGTCATAGAAGACACAGCACTTAGAACCCACAGAGACTCTGCAAAAAATGGCACCGTGCACAGTGCTCAAGAAACTGATTCTCACTGTTGAGAAAAAGAAAAAGACTTTTTTAAATGTCCCCCTCCCAAGGTGACTCCTGTTCACCTAAAGTATACAAATTTCCATCCATATATTATGAATGTTGATCTTTTATTTAATATTTTAATCTCATCAGAGATCCCAACTTTAAAAACATCAATCCTAATGGCTAACATACAAGCAGTAATAACATCCCTAATATACAACTTTTAAAAACACATTTCCCTTTGATGGTTGTGTGTTGCAGCCCTCGACAACTGTCCCATGACTGTGGGCACTGCCATCTGTACCACTGACCACTATATAAAAAGAGTCAAGGGCCTGGGATAGATGCTGTTTTGTCTCCCCCTGTGAGCTTCCTCTTGGTCCCAAGGGCAGTCACATATGTTGGAGTATCAGCCCTGCAAGTGTTTTGAATGAATTTTAGGTCAGGAGATGCTGATGGAAAATTTGAGCCTGATTCTTCAGTTTTTGTTAACTAACGTATTGTACTGGAGTTTTCCCAAAATGTTAAAAAGACCT
>NW_007728857.1:217404-222092 GCF_000696425.1 Galeopterus variegatus | reverse complement strand
GTGTGTGTGTTATATCTGTGCATGTTTGTTTTGGCATAATTAGTCATATGGCCCTGACTTACATCCAAAGATCAAAAATGTATGTTGTCTATTTTTTCAGGATGAAGGGGGACAATAGATGAGTTCATGTGGGCTGTAGTCAGACAGGTGACGCAGGTGTCACATCTCTTTCTGCCTCTCTGTCTCTCTCTGCACAAACACACACACATCCCCCATCACTATTTTGAAAATATATGTAGAACTCTGCCTTTGATTGATGCTGGGCAATTCCCTGTAACAGACAATAATGTGAACCATCACAGTGCTTTCATGAAATAAGGCACAGTTTGTGAGAAGAGTCACACAATGTGAACAGTGAGCAGGATGACAAGGTGCGTTGTGGAGATTTAGTGCGTCACACATGTTACTCTGTTTCATAATTTTCCTGCTAGTCTGATGTACATGCTGGCTACTAAGTTGCAATGAGAGTGTTTCTGGTTGGATTTATTATAAAAATATATTTTAGGAAAAAATATATCAAAACTTCATTAAACAAGCATCTCACAAAGAGAAAAAGTATTCAAGAAAATAAAGGGTCTCAATGTCAGAAAAGTGGGAAGACATACTAGCAGAGAAAATTGTAAATATACAGTAAATAAAAGAAATAATATCAGTAACAACGATTATATGGATAATGAGAGTAATATTTAGTAGTACTCATGTGTTTAATGAACCACTAAGGAAAACTAAAAACAAACAAACAAACAAACAAACAAACAAACAAAGAAACCAACATTAGCATTGGAAACCAGCAGAGTGCTGAATTAAGGACATAATCTTATCTCTTTGATTTAGAAATTATGAAGTGACCACTGTTCTAAGCATCACAAGACTAGGACAGGGCACAAATTTGTTAGTTTTCTCTTTTGAGCTTCCAGTGACAGGAGTGCACACACACAGCCAGACAGACACGTGCACAGGCACGTGCACAGACCCACACCCATACACTTCTTTTCCAATGTGCACTTTATCGATGCTGTTGACTCTACATTTTAATGGTCATCATCTCATGAATCTGCACTTTAGCTGCTCATCCATCTCATCCACAGCTTCATAAACCTCTGTGGATGGTTCTTCAGCACTTTCCGAGGTGTCCTCATGTACAAATCAGTGAATGTCCTCATTACACATACTGTTCACTGATGAGTGATGAGCCTGTGGACAGCAGCACCACAGCCCGTGCCTGAATGGAGTTCATTAAGCACATACATTCTCCATGAGGCACATCAAAGCCTTCTTGGCACTTGGGAACACTGGACAGCCCTACTATGCCAAAACAGCAAAATTAGACATGAAAGCAACAAATATGTGAAAATCTGGCACTAAATTGCCCATGCAAAAGACACTTGTTTCATGATGGGAAGTGAGACAAGATGGATGAGTCTTCCCTGTTGACCTCAGCTGAGGGTGTGCCCACTGTGGCTCCAGTATTTTCCAACCAGTTCAAGCCCACAGATCACCATGAAAGGCAGCCAGTTTTGATTTGGAGATTCAGATCAATGTTAGTGGGTAGGTGGAAGAATGAACATGTAATATGGGAACACAGAGGTCACCTGTACACACAGTGTCAGGACAGTGTTGCATTAGAAGTCTGGAACAGTGCACATTTCAGTTTTTACCTTATTTGTACAATGCTGCTGTAGAACATAAATAATTTGACTTCTCTTTTCATGTATTCAATAAATAAATTGAGGGATCTGCACATGCTTTGGTATCTTCTGAGACTTCTCAGGACTTTCACCAAGTTTCAGAATTCCAGGCTCACTCTGAAAAATAAGGTGAGACTTATTATTATAAGTAACCTCTTTGAATAAGAAAAAAAAATCTTAGACCTTGAGTAGTAAAATAATGTAATATGTTATAATACATGATAAATACACAACTTTACTTGAAAATAAGACAAAAACATTAATAAAAAGAGATACATCAAAGGGTTTCTTGAAGACTGTCTTGAAAGAGAGAGAAAACCACAGATTTTGACAAGTCCTCCCCAGGTCTCCCTGCACCTGCTCATGGAGCTGAGTTCTGAACATGGTGGGTCTGGAGTGCCCCCTGCTGCCCAGTCCACACTGTCTTTCTTCAGGGAGGTTCATGTCTGGGCTCACACTGACTCCCCCTCACTGTGTTTCTTGCATAGTAGTCCTTGGCCGTGTCTGTGGCTCTCAGGCTGTTCAGTGTTAAATACATTTGTTTCATTCAGATGTCCCTGCTTATGCTGACTTGGGATTTAAGAGCTGGGTATATGCTTCTTTCAGTCCATATCGTATCGACCCACACCAGCACCTTTCCTAAAGGCTGGTGGATCCAGGACACAGCATTGCTGGTTAAAGAGAACCAGAGACAGAGAAGGTGAGGGACAGGTCCTGACTCCTGCAACTGCACCTGGTACAGGACACCTGTGGACAAGGACCATCAACATCAAACACACAGGAAACCTCATACCCACGTTTCTTTCCTGAAATCACTGAAACACTCAAAGCAGCGAGTGAACACCAGGCAGAAGAGCGGCCTCAGAAAATCCATGCTCCGATGAAGGGCTCCTGGTAAGAAGGAGACCAGGGCTGCTCACCCCAGGAGTGAGAATTCAGCCTGAGACTGGGATCTGCTTTGCATAAGGGAGGCCCCAGAAGATATTAGTGGACGAGCAGAGGGGAGGGTCTCTAGGGTAGGCCCTACCCTAGGATAGAGTTCTTGGTAATGGGCTGCTTAGAGGAAAAGTTGACAAACCATCTGCATCTCTGCCTGGTCTTCCTATTTTCAGATAAAATAGAAGAAAGGTGGGATGCTGAGTGTGCAGAATGTGGGGTCACAGAACATGAGGAAAATTTTCATATTAAGTTCTCCCACATTCATCCAGAGGAATGAGACCAGGACCTAGATATTCTCAGTGTATTTGCTCATTGTGTAAATCCATGTGGAGAATTAAGAAAAGGGTTGGGCAGTTCACAGAAGTGTGTTTCTTTTTGGTAATTCAGGGTACATTTTTAATTGTTGGTCTAAAGTTTTTCTGATGCTGCACCAACATTTGTGACGTTCTACGTGATCATATTTTTGAACTTTTACTGTGATTCTCTTTGCATCCCTCTTAGACCCGATGTGCACCTTTTTTCCAAAGGATCTCTCACAGGGGCGGCGTTTTGCGAAGAATCTCTGTGTCCACTAGTTGCCCCTTTCTCAGCCTGGATTGAGCTGGCATTGTCATCTTGAAATGTCAGGTGTCAGTGCTGTCTGTGGACAAAAAAGCCTGATGGTGCAGGGGTGCTCTGTTCCTCCCTTCCTGGGCCCTGCCCATGCAAGCTCATGTTGTCATCATGAATCAAGTCTTTGTATTTTCATGTTGTGTCAGTGCTGGAGAATCCTGTTAAACTCCTGTGCCTTGTTCTACATCAATCACAATAAATAAACAGACAGATGTAGGGAAATGGTAAGAAATGAAGGTGATATGTGCACTGAGGACATTCCATCTTGTCCCATCCCTCCTGCCTTGCGTGTACTTTAGCTGTGCTGAACTGAGGACACCACATGCTGCCCACCACTGCAGCTCCTGCAGCCCCCCCCCCATTGCACTGCGCCCTGCACAGTTGTGGGAACTGCACTGTTTCTCCAGGATCCCACAAAGCTGGGAGGCACACACAAACATGATACATTTGATTTTCTTTGTGTAAGCAAGTAATATGTAATAAAGAATATATTCCCCAGATTTGTGTACCATGTTCAAGGATTTCTGTTCCTTGAACAACAATTTGAGGTCAGTCGGGGGTTCATGAGAATATTTGCACGGCCTGAGGGACCCAGCTTCAGGGGCAGGCATGCTCTTACTTTCTGTGTTTTCATCTTTTATGTGCCTGGTCTTGTGGGTAAATTATTGAAGTTATAACCGTGGGTTATAGAATATAGCACATAAGCAAACATGTCTCTATGAGGGATGATGCCTCAACTTTTTTTTGAAGACAACTTGGTGGCTTACTCAGAGCTAGAAAGATTAATTGTTATGTCAACAATAATAAGAACTTGCATGAATTCATCTTTTAAGAACAAGATGCCTCATCCGAGACTTACATCCACCCTTCAAGGCTGTTAATCTATTTAGAGAACTGCTTATGTGGCTGAGTCAGCTACAAGAATCATTTGTCCCTTCTTCATCAAAGCATTTTTCATAGAAGCACTGATTCTCAGTTTCCTGATTAAAAAGTCCCTTTGAAATCTCATTCAAAGGTTCCCATGTCCCATGGTAGAGAGAAAGTGAAACAGAAGTTTTAGGCCATATTAGGGCAAATGAATTGGGATCAGCAACTTAAAGTGACGTGCTGTTTTATAACCAACTGAATAATTTAAATGACTGTTATCCTGTCAAGTGAAAACATAGATATTAGAGGGGAAAAGGGTCTCATTATCACACTGGACAGTTTGGTGAACTTTCTGTGTGGCCCATGGATCAGACATGAGGCTTGTCCCTTCTTTGTTTCTTTAGACACATAGTTTTTCCCTATATATTGATCACATAAATATCACATAAATATCAAAATGGTGCAGCCTCTATGGAAAATGGTATGGAGATTCCTCAAACAGATGCAGATAGATCTGCCATATGACCCAGCTATCCCACTGCTGGGAATATATCCAAAGGAATGGAAATCATCAAGTCAAAG
>NW_007728857.1:208701-216433 GCF_000696425.1 Galeopterus variegatus | reverse complement strand
AAAAAAAAAAAAAAAAAAAAAAGGCAAAGAAAAAGCAACACACACTTGAGTCTAGGAAGCCAAACTAAAGCTGACTTTAGATTTTACCTTTTGTCTTAAAGTCCTTGGGACTGCCCAGTGGTGACAGTTATATTTACTCTCTTTAGGGTTGAGAACTCTTGAAGTCAGGCATTTTATATACATTTTCTAATATGATATTTTAGTAAATGCCATGCAATATAACCAATGTTTCCAATTGCATTCTGTATAAGGAGAGAGAAAACTTTTATTAAACTTATGCAAATAACCATATTGTCATCAAAATCTTAAGAACTCACATCAACATGTTCCCAATTTTGGAGGTATCTAAAAGGAGAAAAAAGTAAATGCTTCCATGTGACCGGCCGCACCGCGCTCAGCCAGTGAGCGCACAGGCCATCTCTATATAGGATCCGAACCCACGGTGGGAGTGCTGCTGCGCTCCCAGCACCGCACTCTCCCGAGTGCGCCACGGGGTCAGCCCACAAAAGTATATTTTGACAAATTGCTTTGAGGTATAGATAGCTTAGGAGAGAGAAAGTTTCTTAAATATGGGGAAAAACACATTTAAGAAAAGAACTAATAATTTTTAAGGTGAAGTCATAAAAGCATTATCTTCATTAGTTACTTAACTTTATGTAATTAATTTTTGGTTTGCATGATCTCTTTTAGCAGTTTTATAAAACCATCAGATTTTTATTAGAGTTAAAAAAAATTTGTTTTGTCCATTCATCTTCAAGATATTTGAAACCTGTATTTAAGTGTACTTGTTATAGTCGTTTCCACAAATCTTACTGTACATGACTCGAGAAAAATCAAAACTGTGGAAGTCAGACGTAGAATAGTCATGGATCAAATCTGATGAAAGTTTGTTACAATCAACAGTGGAGCAGTAAATTTGATAGTTTCTATTGCATACAGCTTCTTAAGATACAAACCAAAATGTCACTGATAGTGTCACATCAGGACCATTATATCTAAACAAATATAGACTTAAAGAAGGGTTTCATAACAAGGAAATATGAATAAAAACATTTTGTTTTAAGAGTTTTACATAACTTTGTACCATTTATATCAACGACATATCTACAAATGTAACTGAAGATTTAGTAATATCGATTATTTCACCAACCTTCCCATAAAACTTACTAAATAAGCTTAATCATTTCATATCTCCACGAGATGAGAGTTATATTCATTGAGGCCCTCCAGGTTCCCAGCTGGAAAATCTCAAAGACTTAACTTAGAATTTTATTATGAGGGAAGCCCTTCAAGAATGTGTAAATGTTCACAACATTGGATCAAAACTGGATCGTAGGTCACTCTGAAGTAGTAGTAATTTATTCAACCACAGTGATAACAAGAGACTTCAAAGGAACTCAGAATGTAGCACAGATGTCAACACCTTAACCCTGTCAGAGCTCAGCCTTTCTAAGTAATCACAAGCCTGATAAAGACAACATGAGAAATTATTTTGACAAAAGGCAAAATGTTTATTAGGCCAGTTACTAAAATGGTAAAGGCAAATCTCTTGCAGTGTGATTTTTTTCTTGCATGTAGACCATTAAGATAAGTTGTAAGTCAAATTAGATGAGAAGGCATTTTGAATTGAATCATATACAGGAAGTGTCCAAGGTTATGAGCAACAATTTATACACATGAAGAAAAAGCCAAGAGTGCAATACCAAATTATCCTGGAGGACAAACATTGCTTTTCTAAGCTTCAAGACAGAACATCTCAGTGTCAGACAATGACAGCAGAGAAACCTGATGAAAAACTTGAAGAGAGTTGTTCAAACCTTTTCACGGGCAGAAAAAGTGGGGGCTGCAGGTAACTGTCACCTGCCAATCATGCACAGTGAGACACAGCAAAAGTTGAAGTGGCTATGGTCACACTACTTTGTACTTTCCTCAGTAAAATGCCTGTTCATGTATTTTTCGTGTTTTTGCTCAATCTTATTTGATTGTCCTCCTACAATTGAATTATAAAACATCATATGCTTGAGTCATAAAATCTTAACCAGAAATATGATTGGCGAATATTTTTTTCACTACATACCTTTCATTTTATTTTATTAATGCTGGGGTTGTTTTTAATGTTCCAATTAATGTATAATTCCTTAAGTTCCTTGTATATTATGGGTATTAATCCCTTGTCAGATGCATAATTAGCAAAAATTTCCTGCCACTCTGTAGGTTGTCACTTCACTCTGTTCAGTGTTTCTTTTGCTGTTCAGAAGTTTTTTGTTTGATACAGTCTCATCTGTTAATGTTTTCTTTTGCTGCTTGTGCTTTTGGGCTCATATTCATAGTCTGTGCCAAGACCTAGTTCCTGAAGTGTTTCACCTATATTTTCCCTTAGTAATTTTACATTTTCAGGCCTTAAGCTGAAGTATTTAATCCAATATGAATTGATATTAGTGTTTGGTGAGATATGCGTATCTCGTTTCATTCATCTGCATATGGATATGCAGTTTTCCTAATACCACCTTTTGAAGAGGCAGTCTTTTATCCAATGTAGATTTTTGGTGCCTTTGTCCAATATCAGATGGCTGTAAGCCTGAGGGGTGATTTCTTTGTTCTCACTTCTGCTCCACTGGTCTGAGTGTATAATTTGATACCAGTACCATGCTGTTTTGGTTACAATTTCCCTGCAGTATAATTTGAAGTCAGGTAGTGTTATGCCACTGGCTTTATTTTGTTTGCCCAGGATTGCTTTGGCTATTCAGGGTCTTTTTGTTCCATGTGAAAGGTAAGATTGTTTTTTCCATTTCTGTGAAGAATGTTATGGTTATTTTGATAAGGATTGCATTGAATCTGTAGATCATATTGGGTGTTTCAGACATTTTCAGAATTTAATTCTTCCAATTCAAGAGTAGGGATATCTTTCCATCTTTTTGTGTCTTCTTTAACTTCTTTCAGAAATGTTTTGTTGTTCTCATTGTAGAGGTCTTTCACCTCCTTGTTTAAATTGATCCCTGGTAATTTTTTATTTTTCATGACAATTGTAAATGTGTTTAATTTCTTTATTTCTCCTTCTGTGAGCTCATTATTTGAGTATATTAATGCAACTTATTTGGAGGCATTTATTTTATATCCTGCAACATTACTGAAGTTATTAACCAGCTCTAGGAGATTTTTGATAGTGTCTTTATTTTTATATATATGTATAGCTTAATGTCATCTGCAAATAGAGACAGTTTGGCTTTATCTTTTCCAATCTGGATTCCCTTTATTTCTTTCTCTTGTCTGATTAGTCTGGCTAGTACGTCCAGTACTATACACTTACATAGTTAAAAAAAAATCCCAACTAAAAAACAGGCAAAGTAGCTGAATAGGTATGTTTTACAGGAAAACATACAAATGCCTTACAGGTAGATGAAAAAATGCTCAACATCACTAGTCAACATGGAAATGCAGATTAAAACTACATTGAGATACCACCTTACCTCAGTTAGACTGGCTATAATCAACTTGACAGTGAATAACAAAGGCTGGCAAGGGTGTAGAGAGAAGGACACACACCTGTATTGTTGGTGGGACTGTAAATAAGTACCACCACATGGGAAAAAAGTACGGAGGCTTCTCAAACAAATACAGATAGATCTTCCATATGATACAGCAATCACCCTTCTTTGTATATACCCAGAGGAATGTGAATCATCATATTCTTGATCAGGGGAAGATAAAAATCCTTACAATGATTTGTGTGTCAGGAAAGAGAACAGGTCATGTTGACACCTGAGAAAATAAAGTTCTCAGTGAATGGAAACATCTTATCTGTAAATGAGGAAAGTTACTTCACTCTGTGATGCCTGCAGTGAGAATGTGAGAAAAGAGAGTCACAAACAACAAAGCAGGAAATGACCCTGAGGGGCATCTGAGAGTCAGCAGAGCAGAGGAAACCTCAGATCCCAAGAGTAAGCCCCATCTCCTCTCTGCACCTGCTCCATGGGGCACAGGAGCTGGGTGGGCCTTGAGCGCCCCCTGCAGCCTAGACCCCTCCTGTATCCTGAACAGAGGTTTGTGTTTGAGCTCACACCGACTTCCCCTCTCGGTCCCTTGCACAGTAATATGTAGTCATGACCTTGGAGGTCACAGAGCTCAGCTGCAGGGAGAAATGCAGCTAGGACATATCTATGATGATGGAGATGAGGCTCTTGAGGGATGGGGCATAACTAGTGCTGCCACCAGAACTAATGCATCCCATTGACTCACACCCCTTCCCTGAGTGCTTGTGGATCCACCTCCAATCACAACCACTGGTGATGGAGTCACCAAAGACTGTGCAGGTGAGGGACAGGGTCCGCGAGGGCTTCACCAGTCCTGGGCCCAACTCCTGCAGCTCCACCTGAGACAGGACACCTGGGACAAGGAAACTCTATCCCTGTAAGTCGTGTGCAGTCACAACCATCCCACAGAAACATGTGTGTCATCTGAGACACTCACTTTGGGGAGCTGTCACCAGACAAAGGAGAAGCCCCTACAATCTCATCTTCTATTAGGCCCCAACTCTGCCTTCCCCAGAGACCTGAGCCCTGTCTGAGGACAGACCTGTGAGCTTCCAAAGCCCAAGTGTCTACATTTACCCTAGAGCTTGAAGGGAAATTGTCGTGAGGGGAACTTTATTCATATAAGTGATTATAAACTTAGGTGAGGCACATTGCCTGTATGCATTTTTTTTTTTTACTTAAAATTATTTGACATACAATCATGGAATGGAAGAGACCTTGGTGAATTTGAAACATTCCAAAAGGTGTCCCCAACTTCCTTAGCCCAGATCTACCTTCCTTCAACCCCTGCCTTCCATGCTGTCTTGGTGCAGCCCAACTCTCCTTCATAAACCCAGGCACTTCCTCTTACGTCCCAGCACTGACCCCAGCACAACCCCTGCCTTCTTTCCCTGTACCTGCTCCTCTGATGTGGTTCTCATCACTCCTGAGAGTTTGTTACATTGTAACATTGTTGCTGTTCCATGAGTTTCTGACCTGCCCATTGCTCTCTGTCCTGTGATATATGACAGAGCACAACAGAACCCAGGGAGACTCTGCAAAAACTGGTGCCCTGTGCCTTACTCAGTACACTGATTCTCACTGTTTGGGAAAGACAAAAAGACTCTTTTAAATGCCCCTTTTCACAACGTGATTCCTGTGCATCCAGAGTATAAACATTTCCAATATAAATTCAGTTCTCACCCATATTTTATGTATGTTAATCCTTCCTTTAATACTCCAATTGCATTAGATATCCCAGCTTAAAAAAAACAATTACAATGGTCACCATGCAAGCACAAAATGATATTGAATATCATTAATCAGCATGAAACTTTTAATAATATAATTTTCTTTGATGGCCATGTGCTGGGGTCCACGATGGCCACACCATGACTGCAGTCAATGCCCAGCACAGAGAAAGAGGCCAGGGGCTGGGCTGGACACTTGGCTGAGTCACCCCCTGGGAGCTCCCTCGCAGTCCCAAGGGCAGGTCCATGTCATGGAGGGACAGCCCTTCATGTCACATTAAACAGAAGAAGAGGGAATATTGAATTTCAGATGGACTATTTTTTTACTTCTTTTGTAAAGACACTCAACATGAGCTCTACTCTATTTACACATTGTAAGTACACAGAACAGTATTGGTCATGCTGGGCCCAGTGTTGGCGCTTGTTCCTCCTGTGGAACTGAAATGTTATACATGTTCAACTTTAATTTAAAGAGCCAGGCTGCGAGTGTGTATGTGGCATCTGTGCACATTTCCATTCACATCATTAATCATATGCTCTAACTTAGATCAAAATATCAAAAACGTATGTTATGTGTTGTCTTCAGAATGAAGGAGAACGGTGGGGTGTGCACTGGAGACTAACACGCTAAGCACGTGTCACCTCTGTGTGTCAGTCTGTCTCTCTGAGAGAAGAGAAAAAAAGAATCCCCTCTCACTCCCCCAAGAGACTTGCTGTCTCCTCTAAGGGAGGGTAAAGTGAGAAGCACTTGGGAAGGTCCCACCAGGACACAGCTCACTAAATGACAGAACTCATCATAGGACTGTGCACTGCTTCCCCTACCCCACACCTTACCCACATCAACAGGGCTTCTGTATCATGACAGAGAAAAACCCTAACACCACATGCACCTTAGACACTACTTAAGAAGTGTCCATGAAAATGTAGCCCACAGAGGAGACAAAAACAAGGACATCAGGGGAAATTTTACAGTCTGTTGCTTATCTTGTCATCCTCTCATGCTTTGGCTCCCAGACCCTTCAAACATCTTTTCCAGACGGGGTCACAGACCTCTTCAACCCTTTATGCAGACACAGTCGTGGAACCCTCATATTCAGACTGGGTTAGAGACACCTCATATAACACACAGGTTGTGTCACAGATCCCTCAAAATCAGGTCATGAACCAGGTAATTGGAAAAGACCCTGGGAGCCATTGGCAAAGATGGTGGCCTTCATTCTGATGTGGGCTCAGCCCCAGCCCACACAGCAGCAGCAGCTGATAGCAGATGCCGCAGCAGCAGAGGCCTGGTGGCCTCCCACAAGGTGAGGGGGTTTCCAGGCAGGCAGTGTGGACCAGAACAGATTGTCCTTTTCACTTAAGTCAGATAAACAAGGAACACCTTGGCGCACATGCGCAATGACATCAAACAGCAAAGAAACGGGGGGGGGGGGCGGGCNGTCATGCTGGGCCCAGTGTTGGCGCTTGTTCCTCCTGTGGAACTGAAATGTTATACATGTTCAACTTTAATTTAAAGAGCCAGGCTGCGAGTGTGTATGTGGCATCTGTGCACATTTCCATTCACATCATTAATCATATGCTCTAACTTAGATCAAAATATCAAAAACGTATGTTATGTGTTGTCTTCAGAATGAAGGAGAACGGTGGGGTGTGCACTGGAGACTAACACGCTAAGCACGTGTCACCTCTGTGTGTCAGTCTGTCTCTCTGAGAGAAGAGAAAAAAAGAATCCCCTCTCACTCCCCCAAGAGACTTGCTGTCTCCTCTAAGGGAGGGTAAAGTGAGAAGCACTTGGGAAGGTCCCACCAGGACACAGCTCACTAAATGACAGAACTCATCATAGGACTGTGCACTGCTTCCCCTACCCCACACCTTACCCACATCAACAGGGCTTCTGTATCATGACAGAGAAAAACCCTAACACCACATGCACCTTAGACACTACTTAAGAAGTGTCCATGAAAATGTAGCCCACAGAGGAGACAAAAACAAGGACATCAGGGGAAATTTTACAGTCTGTTGCTTATCTTGTCATCCTCTCATGCTTTGGCTCCCAGACCCTTCAAACATCTTTTCCAGACGGGGTCACAGACCTCTTCAACCCTTTATGCAGACACAGTCGTGGAACCCTCATATTCAGACTGGGTTAGAGACACCTCATATAACACACAGGTTGTGTCACAGATCCCTCAAAATCAGGTCATGAACCAGGTAATTGGAAAAGACCCTGGGAGCCATTGGCAAAGATGGTGGCCTTCATTCTGATGTGGGCTCAGCCCCAGCCCACACAGCAGCAGCAGCTGATAGCAGATGCCGCAGCAGCAGAGGCCTGGTGGCCTCCCACAAGGTGAGGGGGTTTCCAGGCAGGCAGTGTGGACCAGAACAGATTGTCCTTTTCACTTAAGTCAGATAAACAAGGAACACCTTGGCGCACATGCGCAATGACATCAAACAGCAAAGAAACGGGGGGGC
>NW_007728857.1:201303-207701 GCF_000696425.1 Galeopterus variegatus | reverse complement strand
GGGGGGGGGGGGGGGGGGCAGGCATGTGCAGTTAATGTGTTTACATCGCACAGCTTCAGTCAGGCTTGGCATGGTTCTGAATCCATTTATTTCATTTCATTTTCCTTGTATCATCCTCTTTACATAGTCATTTGCAGGGACAACGTTTTCAGTGAATGAATCCAGCCTGTCCATGTTTCTCCCCTAGATCATGCTGTTGTCTCACCTCCTTCGTATATGGAATTTCCTCATTTCTAGAAACACATATGAGCTGTAGGTTCCCTGCTCTGCACCACGTGAGGTCTCTGCCTTCACGGCTCATCCTCATCACTGAGCCTGGGATCTGCACCTGCACAGGGAGAGTTGACAGGAACTGAGCAGGGCTCTAGACCTGTGGAGCAGAGTGTCAAGGGACAGATCAGGTGAGAATTTACATGAGAGAAGAAAGAGGGTGACACTAGGGTGAGTGTCTCTGGGACACGTGGGACACAGCAGAGAGTGGGCAGGACTCAGGACTCTGTCAGCTGGTTCTCATTATCCACATGGATTCTCCCCAGGGAAACTGAGAGGCAAGTCTTAGGTCACAGGTCACAAGGCTACTTTGAGAGACCCAGCCCAAGATTCAGTCCAGCAGGGCTGTGCTGGGTTTTTATCTCTGTGCTTGTTACCCAGTATCTTTCACATGGAAATATAAGAGCTGTGTGTGGCCCTCTCAGGCACCTGCTTCTCCAAACAGGTCACTGAGGAATGGACAGAGATTGGGACAAATCCTGAACAAAAGTGTCAACAGTGTGGATTAGGATCCAGAGGCTAAACTGCCCCATCGAGGATAGAGACGCCATGGGCAGAGGTTTTGTAGGATGATAATAACCACGAGGGTGTAGGTTCACTTTATTTAGGGAAAAATGCTGACTTAGGGACAGCATGCTGCTGGACTGATCTAAAGTTCAGGAAAATAATACTAGATCATAATGATTTGTGTATTAAGAAACATGTCATGAAAAAACATGAGAAAGAAAAGTCCCCAGTGAAAAGGACTTTCTTATCTGCACATGAGGAAAGTTACTTATTCTCTGTTGCCTGTTGTGAGAATGTGAGAAATTAAAGTCACAAAGAACAAAGCAGGACATGGCCCTGAGGGGCATTTGAGAGTCAGCAGAGCAGAGGAAACCTCAGATCCCAAGAGGAACACCCATCCCCTCTCTGCACCTGCCCCATGGGGCACAGGAGCTGGGTGGGCCTTGAGCATCCCCTGCAGCCCAGACCCCTCCTGTATCCTGCAGGGAGGTTGGTGTCTGGGCTCACGTTGATTTCCTTTCACTGTGTCTCTCACACAGTAATACACGTCTGTGTCCTCGTCGGTCACAGAGCTCAGCTGCAGGGAGAACTGGTTCTTGGACGTGTCTCTGGTGATGGAGGTGCGGCTATTGAGTGATGGGTTATAAGCTGTGCTACCAGTATAACTGATGCGTCTCATCCACTCCAGTGCCTTCCCTGAGAGCTGGCAGATCCAGCTCCAACCAAAACCACTGGTTGTGATGGAGTCACCAGAGACTGTTCAGGTAAGGGACAGGGTCTGGGAGTGCTTCACCAGTCCTGAGCCCGACTCCTTCAGCTGCACCTCAGACAGGACACCTGGAGACAAGAAGAATCAGAACCTGTCAGTCACATTCAGTCACAGACTTCCCATAATCCATGTCTGACATATGAGACACTCACCTTGCGAAGCTGTCACCAGGCAAAGGATTAGACACCACAGACTCATCTTCTATTAGATCTCAAGTCTGCCTTCCCCAGAGACCTGAGCTCTGTCTGAGGACAGACCTGTGAGCTTCCACCACCCATGAGTCTGCATTTACCCTTGAGATTGAAGGAAAATTTGCATGTGGGAGAGCTCTGTCCTTATATGTGCTGAGAAACTGAGGTGGGTTCGATTGTATTTTCTGAAATGTTTATGTGTTTTTCTCCTTGAAATTCTGTGACATTTATTTATGGTATGGAAGGGAACTTGGTGAGCTTCAAATATGCCAAAATTTGGCCCCAGGTTTCTGAGCCCAGATCTACCTTCATTCAGCCCCTGTGTTCTGTGCTGACTTGGACCCAGCCTAACTCTCCCACATAAACTCAGGCTCTGGGTCTTGCTTCTGCAGTTCTGATCTCAGCACATCCCCTGCTTTCTTTCCCTGGACCCTCTCCTGTGATGTAGTTCTCATCACACCTGAGAGCTTGTTACTTGTAATATTGTTGTTGCTACATGAGTTCCAGGCCTGCCTTGTGTTTCCCATCCCACCATACAAGACATAGCACATCAGAATCACAGAGACTCTGCAGAAAATGGTGCCCTGATCATTACTGTGGACACTGATCCTCAATGTTTGGGAAAGAGCAAAATCTCAAATGCCTCCATTCCATGTTCATTCCTGTTTATCCAAAACTAAATTCATTTCTCACCCACATTTTATGGATTTGAATCCTTCCTTTAATCGAACCATCTCATCAGATATCAAAAATAATATCAATTAAAATGGTTAACATGAAAGCAGTAATAACATCTCCATTACTAAACTTTTAAAAACACATTTTCCCTGATGTGCACCTGTCTGTGGGCATGAGAGCCAGTCCATGTCTGTGGGCATCACTCTCTGGATGACTGCCCACCACAGAGAAAGAGGCCAGGGACAGGGATGGATGCTGTGATTTGTCTGCCCCTGTCAGCTCCATGTCAGTTCCAAGGACAGCTCCATGTCAAGGAGGGACAGCCCTTCAAGTGTCCTGAATGAATGACAAGACAGGAGCTGCTGATGGGCAATTTGGGGATGATTCTTCAGGCCCTGTTAACTCCAACATTGTGTTGGAGTTTTATCAAAATATTAAAAGTCCTTTTAAAAGGTGATGAAAAACAAATACCCTGAAATGACAAAGCAAGTATTAAAACCAGAATAAGATATGATACAGATTTTGGATTTAATAGAGAGGAGATTTAAAGTAACTCTGTGTATGTGCATCTATGTTTCAGTTTTCTTTCAAACATTCAGCTGACTCTACAGAGTCCTAGATGCCCACCTCTGTTTGCCCAGGAGAACCTATCAGGATGCTCTGCCTTATGGAGAAACAGCCCAGCATCTCAGTGGAATAAGGTACAAGAACAAAGATCTATATCTTACTCGTTTCAATTCTAACATGCTCAGAAGGGAAGTTGTGGTGCAAAGAGGTGTCTGATTCATAAAGTCACTCAAGAACCCAGACTCCCACTGATTTCAGAACCTGAATCTACAACTTGTAGACAGATCTTTAACAGAAAACAGAAGGTGAGGGAATGGTGAATTTCAGGTGGAATGTTTTTTAACTGCTATAAAGACACTCAACATGAGGTCTTCTCCCTAGTAACACAATTCAAGTGCATGACACAGGATTGTTAACCACGAATGCAGTGTTGTAGGGCAGAACTTCAGACCTTGTTCATCCTGCATAACTGGAAGTTTCCTCCTGTAGAACGTTAAGTTAATTAGCCAGGCTGTGAGGGTGTATGTTATAACTGGTACACTTCCTTTGCCATAATTTGTCATATGGCCCTGACTTATTTCAAAAGATAAAAAGTGTGTGTTATCTGCTATTTCAGGATAAAGAACAACTGGTGTTTGTGTGGACTGGAGCCTGACACACTGAGCCTGTGTCTCTGTCTCTGTCTCTGTCTCTGTGTTTCTGTTTCTCTCCAAACACACACACACACACAGTCACTCACACTCACACACACACACTCTCACACACACACACACACTCCCCATTGGTCTATTGAAAATCTACCCAGAACTTTCCATTTGATTGATGCTGAACAACTCCTTGGAGAGTTAGTGAATCACGCCCTGTTTCTTTGTATCATAATTGCCATGCAGGCCTCATGCACATGCTGGTTTCCAACTTGGAATGAATGTTGTGTTTTTTGGATAGATCTACTCTAAAAAAATATTTTAAGACAATTATAGTATTGGAAATATATTAAGTAAGATCCTCACATCACTGAAAAGAGAAAACATATTCATGAAAAAAAATGTTCTCAGATGGAATGTCAGAAAAGTGGGAAAAGAACTAGCCAAGAAAATTTTAGTGCCCTTTAAATAAATTAAAGAATATTAAAAACAATTATTATGTCATTAACACTAATAATTAATATGACTGGTACTTTTCATGAATCCATAAGCAAAAAAAAAAAAATAATAATAATAATGATAATAATAAATCACCAAACATCTATGTCATTTGAAACCAGCAGAAATTTGAACTGAGGAGAAAATCTATAAATCTATATATAGAGAGAGAGTCATCGATATAGAAGAAATAGAGAGAAAAAGAAAACTATCAAGATGAAAAAAGAGGAGAGATTTAAGAATAGACCTGTCAGGCAGAGAAGAAAGGAGGAGTATGGATCCAGAATAACCTTAGAGATCACACAGTAACCCACCACACCACCTCAAAATGTGCCTGTAATTGGGTGAAGATTAAATAGACTGAAAGGTGAAAGAAAAGGCAAAATGGGAGCTTTCATTACAAAAAATTGCATGCTTTTAGCCGTATGTGCTGTGCAATGGTTTAAGTACGTGAATACAAGATGGTTGGGAGTGCAGGGCCAGAAATCACCAATCAAAATACCTGCCAGAGCAATGCTGATTGTAAAAATTAGATGTTACGACAAAGGCTTTATTGAAGTTCAATTATGTCTGAATATAACGCTATAAAATACACATTCTTGATACTTGGTAATAAACCAATCACCATGTCATACTTTGTTCACGGTCTTCCTATCAGACTTTCTAACACAGGATAATGCAGTTCAACTTCAAATGTAACAGGGTCTTGAGGAAATTAGTAAATGTTAACTAAAATATTCTGAATCACTTTAAATTTCCCCTTTAAATACAAAAGTGAGTGTGACACTGGTTGATTTACTATTTGCATAATACATTGTCAGCCCTTTGAGGTTCACATCTGATCTGTGTGATAATTTTTGAGACTGTGACTGTATGTAAAGGAAAGCCACAGGTAATTGTTTTTAAATGTTTCCACTAATAATCATGCTCAGTTGAAAGATAGAAACACAATCTGCTGTTATGTGTCCAGGTTACAAATTAGAAAACTCAGCTCATTTGCTAATGTGATTTAGTAATTATCCCCTAAAAGTGTTTTCAGAGGAACATGTCTATCTCCATCCTGCTTCCGGTCTGTTCCCAAACTTTAGGGCTCTGATATTTGTCTGTATATGTGTCCTCTGGTTATTCAGTCACAAGAGTTGATGGTTCTGACCACACTACTCAGCCCATTCCCTGAGTGTTGTCTGACCCCAGCCTCCCATGGGCTTGTCCACCTCAGTGCTCTGCAGCTGGTGGCACTGTCTGCATGTCCTCTGACATAAGGTGTGTGAGTTGTTAGAGGTGTCCGGGGGTCAGCAGCTGCTGTGTAATCACCGATAATCTGTGCTTTCAAGAGAACTGCTTGAATTCCATAGTTTGTCTTTCTGCTGTGTTGATAGTTTCTTTTGATGTGTAGAAGATTTTGTAAATGATATAATCCAATTTGTATGGTATTTATTTTGTTGATTGTTCTTTTCAGATCTTATTCACTAAGTCTTTGCCTAGACATCTAACAAGGGATTAATATACAGAATACATAACTTTCTCAAACACCTACAGAGTAAAAAAAAAAAAAAAAGAAAGAAAAGAAACAAATAATCAAATTGAAATATGTGCAATGGAGATGAAAAGATATTTTTCAAAGGAAAATATGCAAATTGCAAACATATAAATGAAAAAATGTTCAGCATCAGTAATCATAAGGAAAATGCAAATGAAAACCACACTGAGATATCATCTCATCTCACATAGACTGGCCATTATTTAAAAGACCGTGAATAACAAATGTTGGCGAGGATGTGGAGAAATCAGAAAACTCGTACAGTGTTGGTAGGACTGTAAATTAGTAAAGCCAATATAGAGGTTTCTCAATCGACTAAGGATAGAAGTATCATATGATCCAGCAATGCTACTACTGGATTTATATCGAAAGGTATGGAAATCTTCATGTCAAATGTTCACCTGCACTCCCATGTTAATCACAGCTCTATTTCCAATAGTCAAAATATGGAGTCAACTTAAATGTCCATCGAAACACTACTGCATAAGGAAAATGTGGTGTGTGTGTGTATATATATATATATATATATACACACACACACACACACACACAATGGAATACTACTCAGTCATAAAAAAAATGAAATTCTGCCATTTGAAGCAACATGGATGAGTCTGGAGAAAATTATATTAAGTGAATCAGTCAACAAGGAAAGAGAAATACTGCATATTCTCACTCATAACTTTGTGGAAAGAAAGAGAGAGAGAGAGAGAGAGAGAGAGAGAGAGAGAGAG
>NW_007728857.1:142042-201185 GCF_000696425.1 Galeopterus variegatus | reverse complement strand
AAAGAAAGAAAGAAAGAAAGAAAGAAAGAAAGAAAGAAAGAAAGAAAGAAAGAAAGAAAGAAAGAAAGAAAGAAAGAAAGAAAGAAAGAAAGAAAGAAAAAGAAAGAAAGAGAATGACCACAATAATACGTTGAACGTTCAGACAGAGGGAACAAACCTAAGGACACTAGAGGTGGGGGAAGGGAGGAAGTGTGGATGGGAACGGCAAGGCAGGTAAAGGGCATGAAAAATAATTGAGATTTTCAATAATGAGTATGCTAATAATAAAAACAAAAAATAAATAAATAAAAAGTAAATATAGCTGCATGATGCCTGCAGATGATTTCAAATTAATATTAGCTAAGTATTTATATTGATCAGCTGTACATGGTATAGACGAATAGTTTCCAATCTTAAGTCAGCTCTTGCCTTGAGACTTTACCAACACTGCTAGGTTTTTTTCATCATATGTAACCAGTCAACAAGACAATCCTGGGGATTCTCTAAAAGTGAAACACGGTCATGAAACAAGCCTCAAACAGGTTTTGGACATTTCCTGGTGGATTTCCTTCAGCTTCCATTCATCAGGGGATTTTAATATGTTTTATTTATTGTTTTCCTATTTTTTTCAATGTCTTGAAGTAATTTATTGGAAAAATGTTAGAGCTCTTTCAGTTGACAAAATGATGCTTTATTTTGTGTTTAAAACTTGTATTATGAAAATATTTACATCAAGTGAGTTTGCCCAAATTCTAAACACAAGAGCACACACACATATATACAAAGAAAGTATGCTTTTGGAAGACTACATGACAAACAGACACTTTGGAAACAAAGTGTTGATGACGTTCTTCAGGGAAATGGTAAAAACTATCCAAAATTTCACATCAAGGAACAAAAGACATCACACAGCCAAACCAATCCAGAGAAAGAAAAGATAATATTAAAGCTGGAGGCGTTATACTACCTGACTTTAATTTCCACTAGAAATCTATAGTAAGAGAAACATCATGGTACTGGCATAAAAACAGACACGAAAAAAAAAAAAAAATGGAACAGACCAGAGAACCCAGAAAACAATCCACATACTTACAGCCAACTGGTCTTTGACAAAGGCAGTAAGAACACACATCAGTGAAAAGACTGCCTCTTCCATATATGGTGCTGGAGAAACTGGAAAACCATCTATAAAAAAATAAAACTAGACCGCTATCCTCTACCATTCTTGAAAATCAACTCAAAATGGATTAAAGACTTAAATGTAAGACCTGATACCTTACAACTTCTAAAATAAAACACGGGTGAAACACTCCAGGAATTAGGACTGAGGAAAAACTTTATGAAAATACCTAAAAAGCCCAGGCGACAAAAGAAAAAAATAAATAAACAAATAGGGTTATATCAAACTGAAAACTTTCTACACAGCAAAGGAAACAATTAACCAAACAAAAAGACAACCTGTAGAGTGGGAGGAAATATTTGTAAACTATGCATCCAGTGTGGGATTATTATACAGAATATACAAGGAACCCAGAAAATGTCACCATAGGAAAAAATATAATGAACCAGATTAAAAATTGGGCAAAGGGGCCTAATAGACATTTCTCAAAAGAAGATAAACAAATGGCCAACAGACACATTATATAATTCTCAACATCACTAAACATCAGGGAAACACAAATCAAAACCACACTTATATATCATCCGATTCAGATAGACTGGCCATTATCCAGAAGACAGAGTAGAGATGCTGGGCAGGATTCTGAGAAAGTGAAACCCTCCTACACTGGCGGTGGGACTGTAAATCAGTGCAGCTATTATGGAAAACAGTATGGAAGTTTCTCAAACAATGACAAATCTGCCATATGATCCACGAATCCCACTGCCGAGTATATAACCAAAGGAAAGGAAATCGTCATGTTGAAGGGAAACTTGCAGTCCCATTATTTAGCCAAGATTAGGACCCAACTTACATGCCAAGTGGTGGATGTCTGGATAAGTTAAATTTGGTAACTGTACTGTACGTAATATTAATGTACCAAATAAATAAATAACAAAATTCTGCAATTTGCAGCAATATGGATGAACTTGGGTAAAATTATGTTAAGTGAGATAAGCTGGGCACAGAAAGTGAAATACCACAAGTCCTCACTCATAAGTGGGAACCAAAAATAAAATAGAAAAGGAAATAAAGATGCAATGATCACAATAACTTGTAGAAATTTCAAAAGGGGAGATCATACATAGACCACCAGAGTGTGAAATGAGGAGGGGGGGATGGGTTTAGCAAGGAATTGGTAAAGGGCCCCAAAATATATTACACTATATAATGTTGAATATATTATTTATGCTGATATGAGCATTGTATATTGTACACAGATATGGATATTCAAAGCCATACCCCTCAGATATTTACAAAAAAATTCAATAAAAACATAATATAATACATTTACTTTTAAGAAAAATATAAAAGAAAACAAATAAGGCCTAGAATAATAAAATTATAAATATTAATCTAGGAAAATGGGAGAAAATTATTATTTTCCATTTATGCTGATCAGTGCTCAAAAGTTCTCAATAAAATCATGTTCAGGTTAGATCCTTCGATCACTGAAGAAAGATAGTCTGGAAACTAAAGTTTAAAATGTACTAAAATAAATTTCTATACTTTAAAATAGCAAATCAATTTGTATGGAAGGGCTTGATGTTATAGAGGTCACCACCAGTAGGAAATAGAGATCCTTCCCTTGGAACTTCTTGAGAAGCCACATATTGACCTGGGCACTAAGAGTGGGGCATTATCTTGCTGTTTCAACCTCCGTTGCTGGTGGATACCCCTGAGAGATTTAACTTATCTACACATCAGGGCAGTAGCGACCTGTGGGACTCAAAGTTCCCACCACAGTGAAGAAAGTCATGCATCACCTGAGAGCTGTTTCAGGTAAAGGTGGATCATGACCATACAGAAATATCCAACACAATTGCTGCTAACATTTGTCTTGGCCTGGGGGACATGAAAGGGAACAACAAAATCCCAGTTCACTGTGTCCTTATATTTCTCTTTTCTTAGTTGATTCTACAAAGGTCCACATTCTGTCCACTCTGCCACAAAGGCCAGACTGACTCCTCTTTGTCTCGGTGCATAGGTGCCATCTTAGCCTGAAAAGACATGAGTCAGTTACAATCCCTGGTAGAGAAACTCTCTTTATCAGCTGCTGAAAAGTCATAAGTATCCCCAGTAAGAAGAGTACATAGACTCAGATTAAGTGGAACCACTTCTGTGCAGTAGTGGATGGATTGTGAAGGCATAAATAAAACTTTGCATTTAGTCACAATAAATGTGGTGAAAGGAATTATTCCTACTTCTACACACTTATTCCCAGATGCCTGTGTTGTAGCTATTGGACCCAAGCCTCCTATACAGCCCATTGAATAGGACCATATGCTGGGAACTAGATTACAGTGAAATGCCTGTGATGGAATTAATTTAGAGCTCAAAGTTTTTTCTGGAAAACGATGTCATAAAACATCCTCAGTCACATTAATTTGGTTTTATTTTCAGAGACTTGAATTGGCCCTTCCATTGTTCTATTAGTTTTTCTGCTTCTGAATGAAAAAATCTAAATGATGGATGACAACTTTAGCCCATGTGTGTGTTCCCATGGCTTCACTATTCCTCAAGCACAACTACAATCCTTGGTCTTAGACAACATCCTGCAGGATCTCATATCAGAAACAGACATTCAGCACCAAGGACATTGGTTATGGGAAAAGGACTTTGGCAAGAAAGGCAAATCCTCATACTGGATAAGAATAACTACCATAAACAATTATAAAGCAAAAAATGTAGGTGAAGTGTACATGGTATTCTTTGTCTTATTTCTGCAACATTTGTTTAAGCCTAAAGTTACTTCAAAATGCATTTAAAAATTAACAAAAACATGAATCAACAGGTAAATAATGCCAATAAAAAATTAGATGAGAAAATTTTGATGAGGACCATTTTCTCGCTCTCATGGGTGAATGTCGCATGAAGCAATCAAGTTATTACCAAGAGGATTATTGATATTCCCATGTTGATGGATGGTGTCATATTTGTCACTGTCATCTCAGGTACTCAGTGTGAGGAGCTAGGCCAGTCGTGGAGGGAGGCATCCCCAACCTTCATTTTCCATGCTCACGAAAGCCGTGTATAAACAGAGAAGGCACAAAGGTTGGTACAGCAATATTGATAGTGATATAAAATCAATGATCTCATTCCCTGGACCCACTGACTTAGCAGAACATGTTTTCCTCTCGTGGAGGTGCTGATTACTCTCACATGTCAATGCATTCAGTTGGATTTTAATATCATAATTACCCTGAAAAGTTGTGTCATAGATTGTTAGAAAATTCCCTGAGAAATTACAACATTAATTTTCAGGAAGATGTGGAGAAATATCTGGATGTGATGGAGTTGCTAAGTTTAAATGCCAGAAAATAACTAACTGAAGAGATTATTTCAAGAAGATAAGTGTCCAGGGAGGACTAAAGCTACAAAGGCTTCAAAAGGGTCGTGTAGACTGAGACCAAAGAAGAACCATCAGATTTGTCATCTCAGAATGTTAATTCTATCAGTGAGAGCACAGAGTGGAATTGCTGGTGTAGACAAAAATTAAAGCAAGTCCAAGAGAGAATGAAACACATTATACCTGAAGACATGCGGGACAGTCACACTTTCAGTTTCTGTGTGAGGACCCGGAGGTACAGTCCTCCTATATGGAGGGGTTTTATTTCTTAAGAATAATACCAAGCACATGTTGTTAATAAAATCACTCAGGATATGCCCACAAATAGGACTGCATAAGTGACAGTGGCACCCAGGGGTCACTCTGGACCACTCAGGCCATGTGATCATTCTGACTTAGAATCTTTTCCATCCACCACAGATTGGGATGGGGAAGCTCAAGTTTAGGTCAGTCTCTATGAAGAACTGAGGAACACAAGGACACAGACATTGAATAAAACCTTCCAAAATTCACAATGTCTTTGTTCATCAAAAATTTGTAAGTACATGACCTAGATTTAATATTTGTACTTTTTTGTGTTTAGGAATTTGCCTGTGCAATAAAGTTGATTGGTACTTTCAGAGAGAGTCAGTGAGTGTGTATATAATGTCAGAAAGGCATTATTTTAAAACAGGTATTAAAAATTACACTCACTTTAAAAAGTCACCTTTTAATATTTGTGCTACAATAAAAGAAGACAATAATGTATCTACTTCTCTGTAAAAATAGTTTTTTGATTCAATAGGATATCTGATATTTTCCAGAAGGGTTTTTTTGTGTTAAATGAATATAAAATTTTAACTGGCTCACGAAGAATTTGGAAATCTTGGCTATTCTACCTAACGGTTGGGTGGGGCATGCCTGGCATATAGCAGATTCTCAAACTCATATTATTATTATTATGGAGGAACATAGTGCAGTTTAGCTGTAATAATGATTTATTGCCTCATGTCTGATAGACTTTGTTTATTTTGTTATAATTTACATAAAATAATCACAACTTGTGTTCCATGTAATGTATCTACTCAAAACAATCTTTAAGTCACTGCTTCTTTGTGTTCTACTTCCCCTGCCACATGCGAAGAAAAGTAAATAAAAGCTAAAAGAAAATATGTATGCTTGGTTTAAATACACAGTCTATGCCCTTTGTCCAACTTCTTAAATAGAATGCTTAGATCCTTTGCATTTAGAATATTGTCTTTGTTTTTATAAAAGCTTTTCAGTGTTTTATATTAGTCTTTTAGCCCTTCCTGAGCTCTGTTCCATAACATAGGAACTCATAGACATTTGATTTCATATATGTGGTCTGCTCACTGGAGACAAAGGTTATATTGAGGGTGACCTGGACACCCAAAGCATCACTGTGCAACCACAGCATCTCAGAGATTTGCCTGCCAGTGTGTCCTGCAGGTCGTGGACCCAACTGTAGATTATATGACATAAGGTGCGTGAGTTGTTATAGGTGTTGTGTGGTCATTAGCCACCTGTGCCTCCAACTTGATGCAGGATTGACCTTCAGTAGTGCCTGAATTACATGGTTCTGCATGTGAAAGACACATGGACTCAGCAGCACAGTGAGGAAGCTGCAGGTGACCCACTTCAGGTGATCTATCCAGGGTGTCCATGGATGGACCGACACATAGGATGCACATTAGGAGACAATGTGGGGTTGGATGTTTGATGATCAAATCTATTCTAGAACCTGAGGGGAAGAGGTAGTCTGTCTGAGTGAATGGGTCCATGAAGGGACTAAAGCTTCTTCTCTGAGGCCAAAGAGTGTGAGCTTGGGACACAGAGTGACTGGACAATGCAGCTGTTTTTCTATGAGTGAAATTAGCTCCAAAAAAGAAATGAGGAGAATCTTCAGGATGATCTGTTTGTCGAGAATGAAACATGAGTTATAGGAATTCAGGAAGAAAATGACCCTAGTGAATCTTCCTTTTTAATAGTTACTGGATATCTACATTTATAAATTTATATTATTGGTTATGAATATTCATAAGATACAGAGCTTATTGTCAGCCCTCGTGCCCAAGATGTGAAGTCTAGGTTCGTGCTGGCAGCATGCCCATTGCCACATCTCATCTGCATATAGACCGCATCAGATGCACCTTCATTACCCCGTGAGGGCGTGAGGAGTTAAACACACAAATAACAAGACATAAAACATCTCTGGAGACAGCTGAGAACTTGGAGAGTGGATGATTCCGTTGTATCCAACAGGAAGCACAGGCCCCTCTGCACCTGCTCATGGGAATCAACCCTGAACTTGTTGGGTCCTGAGCGTCCCCTGGTGGTCCCGTGTGTCCCTGTAGGGAAGTTCGTGTCTGGGCTCACGCTGACATCCCCTCACTGTGTCTCTCGCACAGTAATACACAGCAGTGTCTGAGGACTTGAGGTTGCTCCACTGCAGGTGGGTGATGCTGGTGGAGTTGTCAGTGGAGAGTGTGACATGGCCTTGGAAGGACGGGCCATATGGCATACCCAATTCACCAGGATCAATTGTCCCCACCCAGTCGAGGCCTTGCCCTGGAGCCTGGCATAACCAGCTGATCCAGTAGGTGGTAAAGCTGTATCCAGAAGTCTCCCAAGTGATCCTCAGAGACTCCCCGGGCCTTTTCACCTCTGCCCCAGACTGCACCATCTGCACCTGGCACACGCACCTGTGTGGGAGAAGCAGGACTCAGATCAGGGGTCCCCTCCTGCCCACTCCACTCTGTGAACCAATCTGTGTGCCTGGACTGACCTGGGAGAACATCCAGGAGTAGGGCAAGGATAATATGTTGAAGTCCTAAAGCCGACATCTCAGAATGTCGCTGTATTTAGAGATAGGTTCAAAAAAATTCATTAAAAGAAAATAACATAAATGGGGGGAGGGGAATAAATCTAAAATGACTCGTGTCCTTATAAGAAAGGGAGATAAAGACACAGACATGTAGAGATGAAAGACCATGTGAAGACAGAAAAAATACAGCAATATACGGGATGTGTTGGTTGCATGAACTCTGGGAAGGCCACAGCCTTCAAAATTGAAAGCAAGCACAGGTGGGACCGTAATGTGCCTGGGGTGATGCACGTCTCAGAGTTTTCCAGGTTTCACTTTTTCAAACTTTTCTAAGAAGAATTTCAAACATCCTAAAAGAGAGAAAACTTAAATGTAAAAAAATGCATGCCAGTACAGGAAAATGTTTATTTTCTTACGCAGTGAACTATATTCTAAATTGATTTATTATATTTATTTATTTATATTTATTTATTTTAATGAATTGGTGTTTATGCTTGTATCCCATAAGAAGGTTACTCCAGAGAAATTAAGGGTGAAGATGTACTGAAATAATTTTTCATCTTTTTCAGTATCATATCAATGGGGTATGAAGGAGCTTCCTTTTGTGAAGGTCACTGCCAGTAAAAGGAGAGCCCCACCCTTCAAGGTCTCTGGAGAATCCATGTAACATCCTCGGGCCCTGGGAGTGGAGCATTTGCCTTCCTGCTTCTCCCTCTGTTGTTGACAGACATCCCTGTAAGGACTAAAGTCTCTACACTTCAGTGGTTCATCAAACGTTGGTCCTCAGAATCCCCACTGCAATGGAGAAAGTCTTACATCACCTGAGCACACTCTCAGCTGCAGGTGAATCATGTACACACAGAACTATCTAATGCAATGGCTGCTGTAATCTGTGTTGGCTCAGTGGACACGAATGGGATCAACAGGAACCCACTAGAGTGAGCCCTCGACGTCCACTTTTCATGATTCGATGCCCACAGTGCAATGTTCAGTCCACTTTGCAATGAAGGCTTTGAAACAGCAGCCAGTCCCAATGTGCATGGAAGTCACAGTGTGAGAGTTCGTGGATCAGGCTTCATTGTCCACACTGTAGCTGGACCTGTGGTCACCACTTGACACTTGTCACTATCCCCTCTCATGTCCAGTCTAGATTCTTCTAAGTCATGGCCAGTACTTCGGTGTTGGTGATGATTTCGTATTGCTTGGCTGGTGGGATGGCCGAGGCCTTGATCACTAAGTGTCCATTGACGTTGGTGACTTGGGCACTGTCAGGTGTTTGATGCAGTTGCTCTAGACCATGGTGAATGCAACAGAAGAAACTCCCACACTCTGCATGGGTCAAGGTGGCTCCTATCTGTCTCTGCTGGTAGCAGCAACTTTACACCAAAGGAGACAAGTCAAATACCATCATCCATATTCTAACACTTTCTTTTTTTGATGATCCATGTTTATAGGAATTTTTATGAATCAGGCTGTCATCACATCCTCGGACTCACTGAAATCCTTCTTGTCCCCACCTTATGTAAACATTGCATCCTGAGGACCAGTTGTCCTAACTGATCACAGCCCAAGGTTGTGGAGATAGGAAGGAAAATTATGAAAAAGAAATGTGCATTGTCCCCATAGATGTGATGAGATAAAGTAATTGTACCTCTCACCACTGATTTCTAGATCCATGAGCCATAAATCTTGGGATGCAGAGCCCTATAAAGTCCATCACTTTGAGTCAGTCACATGCAGAAATCTCAAGGTCACTGTACTCCTAAAATGGAATTTTGTTGAAGACTTGGATTGCCTCTTGCAAAATATGTCGTAATAAAACATTTGGTGTCAAACCCACAGACATCCATTTTAAACATTTAAATCACCCCATCTATTCTATCAGGGTTTCTGCTACTGGGAAAATCTGAAGGATGTAGGATCACTGGACCCTGTGCTCCTGTCCTCCTGGTCACACCTTCCTTCCCTCAACAACAGCCTGATTTCTAAGTCACTGACAACATCCAGAAGGTTCTCATCTCAGGGAATCATGGGTTCAGGACCTTGAACAGTAGTTCTGAAAGGTGCCCTGCTGTAGAAAAGTGAGCACACTTTAGAACGTGGGTAAACTGTGGCTTGTATGGATTGCTGCCTCTCAACTGTGCTTATGGTCTGAAGTTATCAACTAGTCACCATGTTAATAAAGGGTGCTATAACAAAATACCATAAACTGGTATCTTTTAGTAAACAGAAATTTATTTCTCAGAGTTTTGGTGGCTGAGAAGTCCAAGATCAAGCTACTGGAAGATTCAGTGTTTGCTGAGAGCTCACACCGCTTAACAAATGGTGTCTCCACAATGTGTCTCTCATGGCAGAAGATCCAAGGAATGTCCCTTTAATGTCATTTACAAGGACACCAATTCCATTCATGAGAGCTCACCCTAACGAGCAAACCACCTCCAAATGCATCCAACTCCTAATGGCATCACATTGAGGATTAGGTTTCAACATATGGATATTTAGGGGGAAAAACACTCATTCATATAGTTACAATGACTATCTTAATGGAATGATGTCAGGTTCGTAAATAATCATGATATCTATCACTGTGGCCTCACACACTCAGTGCGAGTAGAATTAAAGACAAAAAAACATTTACTCTGGCACATGTTAAGTAACAGTAAGGCAGACTTCACACAGGGTGACTACAATGATTTTGCAGGAGAGGAGAGAGTTTGACCTCAACTTAAAATATAACATGATCAAGTGGGTATTTATAGACAAAGAGCAGTGTGGGGATCGAGGGTAAAAAATTACTAAGAGGAAGCTTCAAGTTAAGGGGTATTCTGTGTTGGGGTTTTTGCAGAAGGCAAGCAAAAGTGGTCAGACACCCCCTGGCATGGTGGGGCTGGAGGACTCTGCATGGATATCAGGAGTGATCTAATATCAAAGGTGGTGAATTCTGGCTAAACGGACTCTTCAGGATACTTACAAAAATTGGGTACTACCAATACTGACAGGGAAGTCCAAGATTAGAGACCTATTTGAGAAAAGGAATCACGAGAACCTGAATAATGTTTAGTCAAAAGGAGCCTCTTTGACAGGAGCTGGGTCAGCCTTGTTGGGAGGATTCCCTGGTCAGCCTGCATGAGTGAAGCTGTGGGAATCCCTGGTATGAGCCCAATCCAGTTTGTGGCAACAGGACTGTTAAATGAAAATTATTATGACACTTGCTGAAAATGGCAGGAAAGACTTTATTCAATAATATTGCAATACAAGACAGAGATTGAACTCAACTCTGAGTGATGCAGAAAAAAATGGATATTTATATTCAATGGAAAGATTGAATGGAAAATTGCTAAGAGTGACTTGTTTAGCTATCAAGTGTTTAGCAGAGGGAGATAATTAGAAAAAGGACTTAGCAGGATTCTTTGCTTAAACTTGGCTCAGTAGAACACGGGTGAGGACTAGTCATGAAGAGGCCTCCATGGAGACTCACTAGAGGTTGGTTAAGGTGGAAGTCCTTGCAGACTCCTGAGGGGCAAAAATCCCAGGGCCTGGTCACACTCATGTGGAGAAACGTGTGCCTGTCAGAGGTCTGAGGTCATGAGCTTTAAATGTGGACAGAGTGCCAAAAGGGAAGAAAAGCTTAAGAGAAATAACTCCCAGTCCAGGAAGACAGGAATCCTCAGGAAGTTATTTTTGCCAAGAAAGAGCAGTCATGAAGGAAACTGTCAAGGAAAAAGGTCCTGGAGATTAGTCACATCTCACCTACAGAGAGTTACTTCTTTATTCTTTGTTTCCAGTGAAATGTGACAAATCAGAGTCACATGGAACAAAGCCAGATGTGTCACTCTGAGGTATGTAAAAATTAGGACAAAAGAGGAAATCCCTCATCTCACCAGGTAACCCCTCCCCATTCTCTCTCTGCACCTGCTGCTGCCCTGAGAAAAGGTGTTGCGTGAGCCCTGAGCATACCCTGCAGACCCACTCTCTCCTGTCCCCTGTAGGAAAGTCTGTGTCTGGGCTCACACTGAGTTACTCTCACCGTGTCACTCACAGACTAATACACAGCCATGTCCTCTGTGGCCATGGAACCCAGATGCTTGGAGAACTGTTTCTTGGCTGTGTCTCATGTGATCGAGATACAGCTCTGGAGGGATGAGTTATAAGTTGTGCTGCCACCATAACTCATTTGTTCCATCAACTAAAGCCCCTTCCAGCGGACTGGCAGATCCTGCTCCAGTCACAACCACTGGTTGTGATGGAGAATCCAGACCCAGTGCTGGTGAGGGTGAGGGTCTTTGAGGGCTTTACCAGTCCCAGGCTTAACTTCTGCAGCTGCACCTGGGTCAGGACACCTGGGGACAAGGAAAATCAATTTTCTCAGTTCTTGTGCAGTCACAACCATCCTACAGACTTGTGCCTGTCATCTGAGACAATCACTTTGGGTAGCTGTCACTTGGCAAAGGAGAAGACACAGCAATGTTATCCTTCCCTAAAGCACCAATTCCCTTCTGAAGAGTCCTCAGCTCTCTCTGAAGACAAAGTTTGAGCTTCCACAGCCCAAGAGTTTATTTTACCCTAGAGTTTGGAAGAAAATTTGCATGCTGAGGAGCCTTTTCTTATAAGTTGAAAGGGACTAAGTTCAGGATATCCCTAATATTTTGGGGCTTCTCAAGATATTTCTTCTCTTGAACTCTCTTAGATTGTAAATCTGGGGAGGGAGAGTATTTGATTTATGAGGCACATTAGAAACAGGTCAAAAATGGGCCGGCCCGGTGGCGCACTGGATAGTGCGCCACTTGGGAAGCGCAGCGGCGCTCCCGCCCAAGGGTTCGGATCCCACATACAGACCGGTTCCCGCTCACTGGCTGAGCGAGGCGCGGGAGCAGCACCGAGGGTTGCAATCCCGTTGCCGGTCCCTGGTCCGGTACGGGGGCAACACTGAGGGTTGCGATCCGTTGCCAGACACGGAAAAAAAGACAAAAGACAAAAAAAAAAAGAAACAGGTCAAAAAGCAGCAACACCTTTCTGAGCATAAGAATAAATTCTTGACTAAGGGAGTAGTTCACAATGTTTTGTTTGGTTCTCATGTATCTTTCAAATAAATATCAAAATGCATGAACATTGTGTCTAAACTCCTTTTCAAATTAAAAAAAAAATCTGTACAGTGGCAATTTACAGATATTATAATCATAATTTTATATATACTCTACTTTGATTTTATTCTTGGTGTAAAAATACCAACAAAACTATGAACATTATTTCCAATCTTTTACATATTTGTTTATTTATTTATTTATTTATTTTAAATTTGGGCACTGATGATGTTACTTTGATCTCAGTATCTACTGCCAAAGCTTAGGCTGGCTGGGCAATCTCAGAACATTTATGTTGTAAGTTTTATGTCAGTGTCTAAGGTTCTGTGCAAACATTTTCCTTCTGGAAGCCCAAGGCATGTTGCAAGGAGCTCTAAATAATTTTAACAGAAATAAAAATGCATTCATATGGAGAGAATATCTAAAATGAATACAGCAGCTATACTGCTGTATAATCCAGAATTTTCCCAATACTAAAGTGATGGTGGATAAGAGAAAACGACCCATTTTTGCAGAATCTGATGTTCTAAGGTAAATTATAGATTTGCATATGAATGGCCAATTGTCACAATGCCATTTGTATAAGAGATTATGCCACTTTCATATAATTTTCTTTTCAAAAGAAGTTGTCCAAAATAAATTGATTTTCTTTGTTTTGTTCTATGCTGTGATCTCTATTTTGTTTATTTATTAAATGAGTCTTCCTTTCACCTGTTCCATAAATCTTGATTCCTGTAGCTTTACCATCATTCCTGAAATTATATATATATTCCTGAGATTATATAAGTTCTCTACTTTTAATCTTCTTTGAAAAATATTTTGGTTTTCCTACATTTATTACTCATCTCTAAAAATTTTATAATTAGCTTGCTGATTTCTACAAAATACTTAATGAGTATTTTACTGCAGATGCTTCAATAAATCTACAGACCAAACTTGGGATGTGTCATCTTATAATACTGAGTCTTCCAGCTCATGAACATGGCTCCCATTTCCTTTGATTTAGGTTTTTCTTTGGTTAATATCATCAAATATTTTTCTAGTTTTCACACACATATGTATCCTTAAATTTTTGTTTCTTTGTGTTCTTTGTTTTTGTTTTAGATTTACACATGTCTCTTTTTAGTTGTATTAAAGTTGGCACTACACACACAAAATTAAAATACAATTTTACTTACATTATATTATTGTAATTTTACATTCTACCGATTTCAATTAATTTTTGAAAGGTAAATTCATAAAATAATTTTTATTTAATAAAATAATGTGTTTTCTTCCCAAATCCCCATTTTCAAATAACATCACATTAGTGGTATTTGTGAGTTCGATATGTGAGTTTTCAAAAAACACATTAAAGTCCTTAGCAAGAGTAATCATCTTTCTATGTGACTGAAACAAATAATCAGAGTTTAAAATTAAAAACATAATATTATGTACATTAGCACCCACAAAAATAAAATATTTTGTTATAAAACTAAGTAAATTTGGACAAAATCTGACAAAAATAAAAGAATCTCTGGTGGAAGAATAAATTAAATGAGGAGATATTTCATGGCATGAATGGAAAGACTCGATGTTGCACAAGCATCACTTCTTCTCACCCTGATCTATAGGTTCAACACAATCAAATTCTAAATCCAAGAAGCTTATTTCTTGGAGTTTGACCAATGGATTCTAATTTTTATACTGAGAGATGAAAGACCCGGAGTAGACAAAACAATTTGTTATTGGTTATGAATATTTATGAGATACAGAGCTGATTGTCACCCCTCGTGCCCAATATGTGAAGGCCAGATTCTTACTGACAGCCTGCCCCTGCCAGGACAACATCAAAGAACATTGTTGGAGGACCAACATCATCTGACTTTAAGACCTTCTGTGAAGTAACAGTTATCAAGACAGTGTGATATCAGTGAGGGAACAGACAAACAGATCAATTAAAGAAGATACGGAGCAAGGAATAAACCCAGACAAAAATACACAACTGAACTTTGATAAAAGATGAGAAAAAATTACAATAGAGAAAATATTGTTTTTTTAAACAACTGGTACTGAAACAAGGTGGCATCCATTTGCAAAATATAATAATAATGCATGTAGACACAGAGATTACATACTTAATAAAATAAAATTGTACTGGTTCTCAGCCCTAAATGTAAAGTTCAAAACCATGAAACTATATAAAGGAAGCACAGAAGAAAATGTAGATGACCTTATGTTTGATGACTTTTTAGATACAACACTAAAGTCACAGTTCATCAATAAGAAATAATAAAATATTTTTCATTTAAATTTAAAATGTCCTGTCACAAAAGTTACTGTCAAAACTATTTTTAAATAGGTACTGTCAAAAAAATTTTTTTAATATTATAAAGGTAGAAAATATTGATAAATATATAACTGATGATTGGCTGTTATCCAAAATATAAAAATAAAACTAAGAAACTCAAAATTTATTTTTAAAAAATTCCAATGTTTCTGATTGCAAATTGGGCTATAAACCTCTCTAGGTACCTGACCAATAAATATAGACAGATGGTAAATAGGGATTTTAAAAATACTTCACACCATATGTAGTTGGAAAAATGGAAATTAAAGCAATAATTTGATACCATTATGCACCAGGTAGAATGGCCAGAAGTCAGAACACTTAAAATTGCCAAATTCTGGGGAGGTTGAGGACCAACAGAAACTCTTGTTCATTGTTGGTGGGAGTAAAAAATGTTACAGTACTTTGGCAGTTTCCTACAAAACTAAACATACTATTAGGAATAATCCAGCCATCTCACAACTTGTTGCATTCTCAAAGAACCTGAAAACATTTCCACACAAAACCCTGCACATGCATATTTATAGTAATTTTATTTATAAAGCTACCAAGTTGCTAAAACTTGGAAGTAACCAAGATACCCTTCAGTAGGTGGATGATTAAATATAATGTTGTACATTCAGACAATGTAATATAATTCAGCAGTAAAACACACTAAGTTATTAAGTCATGAAAATACATTGGGAAACATAGATTCATTTTATTAAGTGAAAAAAGCCTGTATGGAAGATTATAAACTGCATTTGCATATTATATAATGAAATAACAGAAAGAGAAATAAACTAAGCCCATTTACAATTTTCACACACACACAAAAAAAAATAAGATACCTAGGGATCAACTTAACCCAGGAGGTGAAAGACCACTACAATGAGAACTACCAACCACTTCAGAAAGAAATTTAAGAAGACACAAAAAGATGGAGAGATATTCCATGCTCTTGGATTGAAAGAATTAACATTGTGAAAATGTTTATACTAACCAAAGTATTCTACAGATTCAATGCAAACCCCATCAAAATACAAATGACATTCTTCACAGAAATGGGAAAAAATAATCCTACCTTTCATATGGAAAAACAAAAGACCCCAAATAGCCAAAGTAACTCTGAGCAAACATAATAAAGGCAGAGGCATAATACTACCTGACTTCAAATTATACTACAAAGCTATTATAATGAAAACAGCATGGTACTGGTATAAAAATAGACATTCAGACCAGTGCGTTAGAATTGAGAACCCAGAAGTCACCCCTCAGGCTTATAGTCATCTGATATTAGACAAAGGAAACAAAGAACTACATTGGGGAAAGGACTGCCTCTTCGACAAGTATTGCTGTGGAAACTGGATATCCATGTGCAGAAGAATGAAACTAGATATGCATCTCTCACCATACACTAACACCAACTAAAAATGGATTAAAGACTTAAGTATAAGACCTGACACTGTAAAATTACTAAGGGAAAATATAAGTGACACACTTCAGCTGTTAGATCAAGGCATAGGCTTCATGAATGTGAGCCTGTAAGCACAAGCAGCAGAAGAAAAAAATTAACAAATGGGACAATATGAAACTAAAAAGTTTCTGAACAGCAAAGGAAACAATCAACAGCATGAAAAGGCGACCTACAGATTATGAGAAAATTTGTGCTAACTATGCATCCAACAAGGGATTAATGTCCAAAATATACATAGAACTCAAGCAATTATACAGTAAAAAAGCAAATAACCCATGTAAAAAAAAAATGGGCAAAGGAGCTGAATAGACAGTTTTCAAAGGAAGACGTACAAATAGACAACAGATATATGAACAAATGCTCAACATCACTAGTCATCAGGGAAATGAGAATTAAAATTACATTGAGATACCACCTCACCCCAGTTAGACTGGCTATAATCAAAAAGATGATGAATAACAAATGCTGGTGAGGATGGAGACAGAAGGGAACACTGCTGCACTATTGGTGGGACTGTCAATTAGTACAAACACTTTGGAAAATAGTATTGAGTTTCTCAAACTACTACAAGTAGAACTACCATATGATCCAGCAATTCCCCATCTGGGTATATACCCAGAGTAATGGAAATCATCATGTCGAGGGGTTACCTGCTCTCCTATGGTCACTGCAGCTCTGTTTACAGTAGCCAAGACATGGAACCTACCTACATGTCTATCGTTGGATGATTGGATAAGGAAACAGTGGCATATGTATGCCATGGAATATGACTCTGCCATAAAAAAGAAGGAAATACTCCCATTTTCAAGAAAATTAATGAGCCTGGTGAAACTTATGTTCTGTTAAATAAGCAAAGCACAGAGGGATATGTGCTTGGTCATATGTGTGAGCTAAGAGAGAAAGGAAGGAAGGAAAGAAAGACCACAGTGGTGTGTTGGACTTGCAGAAGGAGAGAACATTCCTAGGGCTACAGTGCAGGGCGGGGGGAAGGGGGAGGGGGAGGGTGGTTAGGGTACAAGTGTGTGGAGGACAAGGGGTACAAAATTAATTTCTGGTAACGGGTATGGCTCCAGCATGAATCTGGCCCTCACATCATGGGCATAAGGGTTGACAATTAGCATTGTAATTTATGAGTACTTATAAAAAAAAAGAAAGGAAAAGGACTGTGTTCACTGGTTCACCTATAAATACATGGATGACTTGTTTTAAGAAATATCCTTCTACATCCTGTCCTGAAACAGACAAGTCAAGTCAGCAACTCCTGACTCTTAAAGGGGGAAAAAGTGATGTAGAAAGTGACGAATTTTACCTGGGTTTACTCTGTTGGGAGGCTTTTGGGAGGCAGGTCCTGGTTGGAAACCACAGCTGCTGAGGGAAAACCCTCCATGCCTTCCACTGCAGCTGCCCTGAGGTCCACCTGCTGGGTGTGTCCACAGTGCTCCGTGGAGGTCCCCTGTCCTCCTGCAGGGGGATGTGTCTGGACTCACACTGCCTCTGCTTCTCTTGCACAGTACCACACAGCCATGTCCTCGGCCATCGTGGAGCTGACTGCAGGAAAAACTGGTTTTTAGACACATCTCTGGAGATGAAGACTCAATTCTTGATGGACAGGCTGCTGTGTCATTTCTCATAAGGGCAAATTTAGCTCATCCACTACAGCTCCTACCCAAGGGCTCAGAGGATCAATTCAAAGCAGAAACCACTGGTTGTGATAAAGAATCCAGCGATAGCACAAGTGAGGGAGAGTCTCTCCAAGGGCTTCACCACTGTTGAGCCCAACTCCTGAACCTGCACCTGAAGAAAGACACTTGGGAATAGTGAGAATCAGTCTCCTTCAGTCATGTACACTCACAGCCATCCCCACAGACCCATGTCTGACAACTGAGACACTCCCTTTGGGGAGCTGTCACCAGGCAATGAAGAAGACCCAACAATCTCATCTTCTTCATTTATTTATTTATTTTGAATATTCATGAGATACAAAGATGATTGTCCCCCTCCTGCCCATGATGTAGGGGCCAGATTAATATTAGGTACATACCCATCACCAGAAATTGCTTTTGTACCCTTTGTCATCTTCTTTTAGACCGCAATTTTTTTTTCCCTAGAGACTTCAGTTCTGTCTGAGGAGAACACTCTTAGCTTCCTCAAACCAACACTGGATTTTACCATAGAGACTGAAAAGAGATTTTTAAGTGCAGAATCCTGTGTCTTATAATTGGAGAGGCTCTAAAATCACAAGAAATCCTGATCAGTGCTGAGTCTGATGTGCACCTGCAAAGGAGGGTGGTCAGATCTAAAATCCACTGGATGACACTGGTCTCTGAACCTGCTCCAGCCTCTTCTTGCTTCAAATATGAGTTTCAAAGAGCATCTTTAAAGGGAAACCCCACTGAGGGCACCGCCCTGAGCCTGTCTGGTAGATACTCACAAGGTCCTCTGAGCTTCCTCAGGACTCTGATTCTGGTGACCACAACAGGGTCATTCTGATTTCATAAGTGACACGCTGACTGGTGTGCATGTGAGAATATGTCCTCCTGCTACAATAAGAGCTTTAATTCAGAGATGTCAGTGGTAAACCCAGAGTCATGAATCTAGAGGGGATTTCTGGGAAACTGATGAAGAGGAAGCTCAAGAGCACAAACATAAACCAGCACTTACCCTCCACCTGCACCTGCTCCAGGGCCGATGCTTGCTCAGTGTGTCCTGCTCGCCCTCTGGTGGTCCCACACACCCCTGCATGGAGGTTTGTGTCTGGGCACAGACTGACTTTCCCTCACTGTGTCTCTCACACAGTAATACATGGCTGTGTCCTCGGACTTCACGCTGTCCATTTGCAGATAGACAGTGCTTTTGGAATCTTCACTTGAGATGGTGAATCTGCCTTTCACAGATGCAGCATATTCTGTGCTGTGACTATTAGCTTTGTTTCTAATGAAACTAACCCACTCCAGCCCCTTTCCTGGAGCCTGGTGGACCCAGTCCATGTAGTAGTCGCTGATGGTGAATCCAGAGGCCACACAGGAGAGTCTCAGAGACCCTCCAGGCTGGACCAAGCCCCCCCCCCCAGACTCCACCAGCTGCACCTCACACTGGACACCTGAAAATACAGAGACGTCCTGGTCAGAATATGACACTCAAATCCACTTGTTTTCTCACACACATCCACTCACATTTTCAATGTTTTTTACTCTCCATAAATCACCTTTTAAAATTGCAATAAGGAAAATCCAACTCATCCCTGTCTCCATGGTGACTCGTCTGTGTTCAGTCCTGATCACTGAATGGGAGCTCCTGGGAATCTGGGGCTGAGGCTCGTCTCCCAGATCTGCAGGGTCAGGGCTGGGCTGGTTTTCATCAGCAGAGAGAGGCTCTATTTGCATATTTTCCTGCTATATAGGTAGATATGGGGTCGGACACCTATGAAGGGGACACTTCCTAGAGCATGTGACAGTGCCCACAAAGAATTCTGTGGCAATTGAGAAAGTGTGATTTTTTAAAATAGTGTGTTTGTGCTGTGATATACACAACACTCATAACACTGTTTCATTTTGCCGAAGCACAAAAATCATGTGTTGTGGGTGACAATGTGCCTTCCATTTTACAGATTAAATGGACACCCAGAACTGTAGGGGACATGTGCAGTGTCCAAATGAATTATCAGTGCCATCCCAGTGTCTGGGGCTGTGCTACTCACACTGGATCACATTCCTCCCTGAACACACCCCAGGACAGAGTTGGACCTTCCTAGTGAGGTTTGCAGGACCTTTTTTTCTATAATGAGAACATGTGTGATGTGTTTCATTCTACATTTTATCTAAAAACACATTCACATTCCTCCCTGAACACACCCCAGGACAGAGTTGGACCTTCCTAGTGAGGTTTGCAGGACCTTTTTTTCTATAATGAGAACATGTGTGATGTGTTTCATTCTACATTTTATCTAAAAACACATATAGAGCTAGAATCCATTCAGATGAGTTTTAAGAGTCTCTGTCACTTCACACATTTTCATCTATCTTTCTACCACTCTTTCCCTACCCAAGTATCTGTTTATTTGCAATAACTTTAATGAGGTATAATTGACATTTATCAAACTTCACAAAAAGTGTGCAATTAATAATTACTGACTCAGCCAGCATTGTTATCAATACAGTGAACAAATCAATTACTCCCAATATTTATTCTTCTGTAATTTCTCTTTTTTTATTCTTCCCTTCCTCTACTTTACCACCAGGTGACTACTGAAATTTCTTTCTTTACTTTATACTATGTTTTATTGTCTGGAAATCATAGAAGTGGAATGACATGTTGTGTCCTTTTATCTGCTTGGCTTATTCTACTTGGGATACATGCCTGTGAATTTAACCATCTTGTGTGTATCAAGTATTTATTGGTTGTAATGATGGTCAGTATTTCAATTAATGAATTTAAAGCAGTTTGTCTATTAAGCTGCAGATTAATATTTGGATATTTTCTAGTTTCTTGGTCCTACAAATCTAACTGCTGCTCAGCATGGAGAGGTGAGCAGCCGAGTAACAGTCTGTGTTTCTTATCATAACAACAACCTCAAACACAATCTGGAAATGGTGAGATTTAGCGAACTTTATTCAGTATTTCACATAACTGAAGTTAGAAGACAAACAAGACACCTGTAATTGGAGAGAGACAAGAACTTTTGGGGAGAACAAGGTCAGGACATCAGCTGATCTGGGGCGGAGGCTGCTGGATGACACATCAACTAGCACAAGATGAAGCTAGAAACGTGCACTGGGTCTGTTGCAGCTGAGTGTGGTGAAAGAGTTACAGTGTGAAATGCTCAGGAGCCACAGTCCCGACAGGAAACTTGTCCTTCTGAATCCCTTTCATCTAAGGTGGGGGCAGCCACAAAAAGCTCCTTTTCCCCAAGGTTTAGGCAGAAGCACTGTGGAAACAAAAGCAAACCCACATTAGGGTATGAAAAGCTCTGGTCAGGAGAAATTGCTGCTTGTCAAGAGTGGATTTTGTCAGCAGTGATGAACTTGCTACCCTGTGGATGGATGGCAGGTGTCCTCACAGGAAGAGGGCCAGGGGTCAGGTGGGTGGAATGTCCATCACCATGACCACAGGCACTCAGGGGAGGAGCTGGGCCAGCCTTGGTGGGAGGAGCTCTGGTCACTTTCATGGTCTGAGCTGAGGGAAGCCCTGAGATGTACAGAGTTCTAGAAATAGTGGAGAAGGATCGGTTAAATTATTTATTATAAAACTTTTATTCCTGGAACTTCTCTCCCAGCAGAGGAACGGCTTTCATTTAGAGTTCGAACTGTTAACTAATTGAGGAAATTGTAGAGCAAGTAATTACACTACTTACTGAGAGATTATTTCGGAAAAGGCAGAGTGGCCAGCGAGGACTAAAGTTTCAGAGTTTGTGGAGCCCAAGGCATGAGGACAGGACCAATTGCATTTGACATCTCTGGATGCTAATTGTCGCACTAGGAGCAGTGTGTAGAGTTGTGTGTGTAGACCATGGGTTGTAACAAGCTAACGGGATGATGCAACTTGCAAAGACCTGGAGGCCTGCAGGACATTCCACATGTTCAGTTTTGATGAATAACGTGAGACACGTAGATGTTGGTGGGATTTCTCAAGAAGTGTCTCCTGTGCCAGCTGCTAAGAAAACCAGTCAGGAGGTGTCCAGGCATGAGGCAGTCGACGTGCTATAAACCCCTTTGGTCGCTCTGAGCCACACAGGCTGTGTGATCCTGGTGTCCCACCCAACATCTTTTTTATCCTCCAAAGACTGTGGGCTGTGAGGAGCTCACACACAGGTCAGGGTTTTACTCTGTGAGGAGGAGATGAACAGGAAGACACGCACTGAGAACACACTGAACCATTGCAAGGTTCTTATTAGTTACACAGACAGGAGTGTCTCTTGTCAATTTGATGTTTGCAGTTTTTGTGTTTAGAGCATTAAGAGGACAGCCAAGTTAAATGATAACTTCAGAGGACATAAGTATAAAGAAATGGCAGAAATAATTGTTTCTAGACATGTGTGCTGCACTCAATACTCTTTTGAATTATTTCTCTACCTGTATTCAAATTTATAATAAGAACACTTAATCATTTCTGCTAATTGTTACTTGTTATTTTCCCATATGTGATTTCAGCTGTGATTGCTCCCTTTTTCCTAATATAGGAATTTCCATTAATAACTCTTATTTTACCTGAATATTTGGGCTCTGTTCACTGGGGACATTGGAGACATGTTGGTACCCAGGCCACCCAGCCCACTTGCTGGTCACTCTGTGACCTCAGCCACACAGGAGTGTGTCCATGACAGAGATCGACCCCTGGCAGGACCATCTAGACATTCTCTACCATCAGGCATGTGGGCTGTGAGAAGAGCCCAGGGGTCAGCAGATGGCTGTGTTCCCACATGACACAGCCTGTCATGCAGTGGTGCCTGCGTGGACTGGAATCATGTGTGTGTGTGACCCAGGGGCTCAGCAGGGCATCTGAGACAGCTCCAGGTCCCCTGAGTGTAACTTGCCATGGGGTGTCCACAGACAGATGGACACATGAGACAGATGTTAGGAGGTGAGGTGGGGTCTGTGCTCTGATGGTCAGGCTTTGCTGAGACTCCACCCTGCTCCTGGCTCAGAGCTGGGAAGACTGACCTGGGCTTAGACTCCATGGAACTCAGTGTCTAGGACAGATTATTTAGAACTTAGACAGTGGAAGACAGAGGGTGATGTTGGGGGGCTGGGGTTGCTGTGTGATACTGAAGGGAGACAAAGTCCCTGATCCCAGCAGAACATCTCTTCTCAGCTCCTCTCTGCACCTGCTCCTGGCGTGGTTACGATTAGAGTGGACCCTGAGGGCCCCCTCAGCACAGCTGCCTTTTGTCTCCCAGCAGGGAGGTCTGTTTCTGGGCTCACACTGATACAAATTCTTATTCACAAATAAGAAAATGTAATAGTTGTGTATATACTTAGGTGGGTGTGGATAGGTTGCTACTGTGTGCTCAGATCCCAGAAAATAATAGGACACCTTGTAAAAAAGAGCTCCTGACATTTAGAGGTATTACTAATGACAGATGTAGCAGATACCAGATCATGTTATAATGCTAATGGGAAGACTGTAAACAATTTGAGATACTCTCTGTGCGTGTGTGTGTGTGCGCGCGCGTGTGTGTGGTGTGAGTGTGTGTGTGTGTGTGTGTGTGGTGTGAGTTTTACTTTTACTTGCCTCTCATTGGGAAATATGGATCAATGAGATTTTTTGTATTTATATATTTATTATTTTATTTCAACAACATACAATGTAGTTGATTTTCATGTCCCTTTGCCAATTCCTCCTTTCCCTGCTGCCTCTCCCCCTCCCACAATTGACATCGTGTCTGTCCACTTGTCTTAACACATTTGAGGAATTGTGATTATTGTGTCTTCTTACCCCCATTTGTTTGTATACTTAACAATTCATATTTATTACCTCCCACAAATAAGAGGGAACATGTGGTGTTTCTCTTTCTGTGCCTCACTTATTTCACTTAATATAATTTAGGTTTAACTGGTTGAGTTTCAAAAGTAAAACAATTTGCTGTTAGCCATAGTTAAAGAGATGGTGGATGTCAAGTACTGGTGATACCATGCATGTAAGCTGGACATCCCAGGACGTTTGCATGCACAAAACTCTCATATTTTTACAAATTCCATGTGAAGACTCACATGTGAATGCTTTTCCTTGTCAGCATTTTAAATAACACTTCCTCCAAGAAAATGTGGCAAACTTATACCACAGCAACCCAAACATGACAGTCTACGTACTTCAGACTCCTCCATGAGTGGAAAAACATACTTAGTTATTGAGAATAAATGGAAATCCACAGATAAGCTCATGCACTTATTCTCTGATCTGTGGATATAATTAATTTCACAAGTACTTCTATTTCAACGTGGACAGCTTGTATTAATTTTTCTTGTTGAATTGCTCTGGTCACATTTTATATCTTGAATAAATGTGGTGAGAGTGGACATACTACTTGTTTCAGATCTAGGAATAAAAGATCATTCTTTCAACATGGGACATGATAGTAGCTGTGGGCTTATCATATATTCTGAATCTATTGACTACAATGCAGAGGGAAAATGTTGTTTTCAGCAAATGTCACTGGGAAAACTGAACGTTCAGATGTGAAAGAATAAATGTGAACCATTACTTTACACAATATTTAAAAATCAACCACAAAAAAATTAAATACCTAAATGTAAGACCTAAAACTGTAAAACTACTAGAAGAAAGCTTAGGAGGAAATCATCGTGACATTAGATTTGGCAATAATTTCTTAAATAATACACTAAAAGCAGGAAGAGACAAAGCAATTTCAGACAAAACTTGTGCAATGAAGGGAACAATTAACAGAGTGAAAATAAAGCCTGAGGTTCATGTGTGTGTTGTGTGTGAGCTGCTGGTGTGGTAAGAGAACAACATTTAGAGTTTCTCATGATTTTTTGATAGGTTTCCTCACTCTGTGGCATATTTTTTTATTCTTATTGAAATATTCAATATGGTATTCTATTTAAAGTTTTTAAAGTAGGCATGCATTTCTCCTAGAAGTGCTTTGTAAATACATGCATCCTCTCTGACCATCATGGTCACTAGCAGTGCCCCAGAGCGTCAGGAAATAGAAATTCTGATGGTTTACACAGACTGATCCTCACATCCCAGCTCCTATTTGATATAATCTGACCCACCAAGAATATACAGAACCACTAATATGGGAGCATTCAGTGATGCACGCCCCAGCACTCAATGTCCCATATCCCGTGGTATTGTAAAAACCACTTCCTGCTGGGCAGCTGGGTTCTTCCAGAAGGTGGGTGTGGGGTTCACTCTGGAGGACTGTGATGTCAGTTTTTCTTGGAATCAAAGTGGACTTTGGAGATGGTGGATAGAAGTCCATTGGTCCTGAATATATTCAATACATTCAGCTGATGAAGGACCCAGCTGATCTTCCAGAATTTATAAAAAGATAGGACACATGGAACAATCAAACATTGATGAGAAGATCTGGATAGACCTCTGAGAGTCAAACAAAGGTGTAAATGTTGCTAAAATCAATCTGTAATAAACTCATGCCATTCAGATCAGTTATTTATTATTGAAAAGTTTGAAAGACTAGATATGAATGACATAAACATAATTTGTTGTGATTAGGAAGATTTTTGCAGCACTTGAACCTTTTGTAGAAAAATCACGAACGACTGTGAAGAAACAGAAAACCCCAGTTTTTTTTATTACTTTCATGCCAACGTAAAGGCTATAAAACAAATCCACCAAGAAACAGTCGTACTTACAAATACACTGAAGTACAGAATATAGGCACACACAAAATAACACATATTGACATGCATAAAATCACATCCACTAAGTGAAACATAAACATGCACTCACACATTAATACCCGCACATTAAAACTCGAAATTTGCACACTCAGTACAATGCACACATGGACACACACACTAATGCACACATCAACCTACATACTAACATACTAACACATATAACACACAAACGTAGAGTAAAACATGCACATACAAATACAAGAATATCATGCCTGTAAGAAAAGTTATTTTTATTATTTTTTGCATTCATAGAAAATACTAGACTCATTTGAAAACCTATCTCTAGCCCCCTTCTTCCCCTTGTCAACATATACCTACAGGGCAATGCTGAGGGTCCAAGTGGATTGTGATTGAGCATATACATCCCCTGCAATGCCCTGAACGCTGTTCGGACAGAGCTCCTCCCTGCGAGGACAAACCCCACAAAACACTTCCTCACTCGGAACCTACCTTAGTGAATAGTACAGAGATTACCTGTTTTCTTTATGGCTCTGTCAGTGTTCGTGATGCCGAGCAGGTACTTTGACTCCACCTGGTTTCATCAGAACAGAAGAGCCCAGTGACATCTCAGAGAGTGACTGCTGGCTGCTCTACATGAGTGGCCGGCAGGACGCACAGAGAGACGTGGCATCTCCTGGGCCCTCCTGAATTTATTTTTCTAGCACCTATCTGAGGGTCCTGAGCTCCACAAGTTTCAATACGGAGATGCCAAGTTCTCAGACCAGCCCTGTGATGTGAGGTGCAGGGATGTGCATCTGATTACACTGACAATAGAAACCATATGGGGCCCTTGACAAACGCATGGGTTTCCAAACCTTGTCCAGGAATGTGAGCTCTGAACAGGTTTGTGTCTTTTTCCCAACTCTACAGAATCGAATTTTGGACAGTATTTACAGACTTTCAATGAATTGATTGATTCACATCTTTCTTCTTTATTTTTTATCAACTTGGATCCATGCGCCTGATACAAACTCAGATCCGTACTTGCCTCTTAACACACCTAGCCCAGGCAGCATAAGCTGTTCCTGAAATCGCAATGTCTTAATGCTAAGATTAGTGTGAAACTGAAAATTCTGCAATATTTGAGTTAACAAAGCCATCTCATTTCCCCACATTCTTACAATTAAGCTTGCTAAAGCTTCAGAAATCCTCTCTTTAAGTGTATTTCTCATGGCCTTTTGAGTTACACAATTGCTCCCATTTAAACAGGATAATCCTACAAACATCAGTAGTCTTTTTAAAATGCACGTGTGTGTGTGTGTGTGTGTGTGTGTGTGTATCATGTCTTTATTTACATATATCGTAAAAAGAAAAAGTCAGGTTTTGGAAAGAAACCCCTCCACAACCACCTCTGCACCTGCTCCTGGGTCTGGAGTCAGTGCTGGATGGGTCTTGAGTGCCCACTGCAGCCCATCTCCCTCCCTGCAGGGGAGGTTTATATCTGGGCTCAAGATGTGTTCTCCCAGCGTCTCTAGCTCAGTATTAAATGGCTGTACCAGGGATTCAAGAAGCTCCTTCAGTAACAACATATGATTTTGACATAATCTCTTGATAGTGAATTTGACTTTCTAAACCCAGTCAACTCTGAATGAAGACCTTAGGCAAGATTTTATTAAAACACCAGGCAGCCCCTTCACTGAAGTGGATACAGAAGATACATACAGTGATTCCAGAAACTAGTGGTCCTGGGGAGGGTCTTTTACCTCCGTCAAGCTCCTCTCATAAAAGTTCACATCATCGAATATCTGTAAGTATAGAAACATGTGGCCCAACATCCATCCCACATGCACTCCTGCAAACCGAGGCTCACACGCACTGTGGATAGTTATCTTCATAATGGGTGGAAAATCTGTCCTTTCTTCCCTGTACCTAGCACATGGGTAGTGCTCCCCACAATGACTCTAGCCCTGGGTGCATGTCTTGCTTTGTCAAACAGAACCAAAGCAACAGGACTCAACTGGAGACTTGGGAAGGGCCTACGCAGTTGGTTTGCCTGTTGCCCCAGTGCCCGGGACCCCTGCAGATGCCCATGAGTAGGGTCCAGGCTCACTGAGCAGAGGATCACCCACAAGGAGCAAAGCCCAGTCAGTTCGCCCACAATTTACACCCTTGAGGTGTGGAAAGGGTTCACCAGACCTACACACCTTTTGTCCCCTGACTCAAGAACACAGTCAGGACCCCAGGGCAAAGCCACAGACGAGGTTCAATGGTTCATCTCCCCAGGAGCAGGAGCAGAAGCAGGAGCTGATCTAGAAACAGGGGACATGGAAAAGTGGGCTTGGGGTCAGGGCCCCTGTGGGCCAGTGTCTGGGATGGGAATCTGCCCCCACATCTTTCTGTTGGAGACGTCTCTTGTGGAGATCGTGTCCACATCTTTTCTGCACAGATGGGCTCACAGGGTGACTGGATTGTGTTTTTGGTTCTCAAGTCTCAGGAAGGAAAGAACTTCACTTAACAAGAGCAGTTTAGGAGACACATCTGCTTCCTGGCCCAGTTAAGATAACTCTGGGCTTCCGACTTCAGCTCGGTGCTTGCATGAGACGGGTGTCCCCAGGAGTCTCACCCTGGGGTGATCACAGGCTGAGCAGTGCCTGAGAGAGGGGCGCTGAGGATCTTTAATAGTTGTAGCTCTCAGAGTCTTCTAATTACCTACTGTTAGCAATTGTTTCTCATGTGTTGTCTTTGGGCTCCCCTGAGCTCTCCTCCTCAGAATCTGAGCATTTGCAACTTTCAGATTTAATCCACTCTTATTTCACTGGTCTAGTGGTAAAGAGTGGGGTATGAGAATGTTACATATTTTTATGAAATTGATGACTTCGTGTTCTCATGTCTCCACGATGTTCCTTTCACAAGGGCCCTTCACGTGACAACTCATTTTCCTCTGCCGTCTACTCACGTTGCTGAAGCATCTTCCTCTATTTCCTTGAATCTCACCTCCTCTGAGTGTTTTCACTCTTTAGGTGACACAGAATCACTGCATATGGATCTAGAGTGTGAATAAGTTTCTTCTCTCTCTCACAGTTAGGTTTGAAAATGTTACTGGGAAGGAGAATCTTCCTGGTGAAGGCTGTGGATGCACATCTCAGGGATTAGTCCTGCACATGACAGATGCCTGAGGGGACCTATCTCAGTCCTCAACCTGGGAACCTGGAGATTCCTGGAAGGAAAGGCCACAATGATGTGGGTGTGCAAATCCCAGGAGCTCTCACCCTCACATGCTCCACAACTGTCCCCATCCATTTATAGAAATTTCATGGAAGCGTTTTTAACAGATTGGACCTGTGGCAGCTTCAGATTTAGGCTAAAAGCTCTCACCTGTCATTCAGGATGTGCCTGTCTCTCCAGTTTTTAGGGCAGCAGTTTTATCTGCAATTTCAGTGCTATGATGGGCCCATGGCCAGCACTGATGTTCAGTCTGTCCAGATTGTTCCTGTCCTTAGAATAAGGGTAACAATTTCCAAGCTTTTTTAATGTTTGAGAAGAAACCGGAAGCACCTTTAGAGGTTGACTTTGACCGGCTACTCGGAGGAGTATTCTGATTTCACCAAGTGTAAGTGACACCTGGGCAGACATAATTAGATATGGAACAAAGCAAAAGATGGGAAGACACGCATGCACATCAAATGGACTTTTCACTTTTCTTCCCAGGCACTGAGTTAAGCTTCATTTCCCAGGGGACCTGCCACTGGAGTTGGAAATGTGAGGTGAAGTTCTGGACCACGGACTGTGAGAGGAGTTGTGATGATAATCACCCACTGTCCCACCATCTGGCCCTGTTATCAAGGTCACATCTAGGGGAAGTGTCGTGATCATGCAGGGTCCTCTGTCCAGTTCTTATCATTAATGATATATGCATTTCCTAATGACACATATCGACATGAATTCACAGCGGTCACAGTGTGTCTTCAGGAATGGGTCAGTGAAAACCAGGTCACATGCCCTCCACAAGAAAAACAACACACAATCTAGATAAAATTGCCAAAATCTACATTTGAAGACTCTTGAAATTGGCAAAAGGCACACAGGTGAAGAGGCTCATGTGTGAGAAGCCCTGAGCCTCAGGAAAGGCTGTCACAGTCTGAAATGTTAGTGGAGGCTGCTGTCATCTCCACCCAGCACATACTCATGACTCACCAGACAGAATCCTAGTGAACAACCAGCTTCCAGATGAAAGAAAGGTCTCAGGACACAGAAAGTAAAAACTTTGACAGATGTCTAGATTCTGTGAACTTTGGATGTATTAACCAAGACATGGACAGATCTGTCAAGGGTGGAATTGTTAACATCAAGGTACTTAAGTATAACATCTGACAGGTCATGAGCTGGTCACTAATTATGCTTATTCTCAGGAAACCACAGCAAACAAGAAAATAAGAACATAACTATAATTTAAAAAATGTAAGAAATGAGCAAAAACTTCATTAGGAAAATGAAAATTTTTCCAATATTTTGACTGTTCATATTTCCATGTTTTAATTTTTATTATTATTAACATATTCATCATTACAAATCACAATCTTTGTCCATGTGCACAACCTGACCTGTTACTACCCAACCTCCCTCCCTCCCTACCCCCCTCTCTATTATCCATAGCTCTGTTCTGTCCTTCAGAATGTTCATCATATTGTTGTGGCATTGAATTATTCCATCTTTCTCTCTTTCCTTCCTTCCTCCTTCCCTCCCTCCCTCCCTTCCTTCCTTCCTTCCTTCCTTCCTTCCTTCCTTCCTTCCTTCCTTCCTTCTTAGCACAGAGTTATGAGTGAGAATGTGCTATTACTGTTTCTTTCTCTGGCTTAATTTACTTAACGTAATTTTCTCCAGGTTCATCCATGTTGCCGCAAATGGAAAAATATCCTTATTTTTAATGGCTGAGTAGTATTCCATTGTGCAAATGTACCACGCTTTCCTTATCCAATCATTTGTCAATGGACATTTGTGTTGACATCATATCTAGGCAATTGTAAATAGAGCTGTGATGAACATGGGAGTGCAGGTGTCCCATCAACATGATGACTTCCCTACCTCTGGATATATACCCAGCAGTGGGTTTGCTGGATCATATGGTAGTGATATCTGTAGTTGTCTGAGGCATCTCCATAACTTTTTCCATAATGGCTGTGCTAATTTACAGTCCCAACAACAGTTTAGGAGAATTCCCCTTTCCCTGCATCCTCACCTCACAGCATTTGTTTTTCTCGGTCTTGTTAATAACAGCCAGTCTAACTTGCGTGAGATGATATCTCAATGAGGTTTTGATTTGCATTTCTCAGATGACTAGTGATGCTGAACATATTTTCATGTACCTGTTGGCCATTTGTATATCTTCCTTTGAAAAATATTTATTAATTTCCTTTGCTAATTTTTTAGTTAGATTATTATTATTTATTACAATTATTATTATTTTATTTATTTATTTATTTAATGTATAGCTATTTGAGTTATTTGTATATTCTGGATATTATTGCTGTGTTGGGTGTATCATTTACAAATAGTTTCTCCCACTCAAGAAGTTGTCTTTTCACTCTTTGGATTTTTTACTTTGCTGTGCAGAAGAAGTTTAGTTTGATATAATACCATTTATTTAATTTTTCTTTTGTTGCCTGTGCACACCTCTCAGGAGGCAGCCTGTACCCTAGACTGTGTTCTGCACCCCCGTTCATTCTCAGAGTCTGTTTTGTGAATCCTGCGGATCAGGAGGTGAGCCAGTTCTCCACACAGGTGCAGCAGTTTCCTCCCACCTGCTCCTCTCCCTGCTGCTCCCTCTTTTCTGTTCTTCCTGGGTGTTTCTCTTCCTGTCTTTATTCCATAAAGGCCGAGTTTTCACTGTTATTTCTGCTTGAATGCAGCAGGGATGGAGAATTCCAGAGACTCTCACACCATCAGAGATGGCTGGGAAGGAAAGGAGGCCACCTGGATTTTATCATGTATTGTGTCGTGTGGGCAGAAGTAAAGCATCTCTAACCACAGGGACTTCAGCCATCATGGTTCTGTCCAGAATATGATTTATAAACGGATCTTACACCCATCAACAAAAGGATTAAATCTCAATTTAAAATGGGCAAGTGATAGAATCCACATTTCTTGAAATAAGATAAATAGCTGAAGAGCAAATTAAGAGATCATCAACCTCCTTAGTTATCAGGGAAACACAAATATAAACACGTGGGTTTACTTCAGAGGCACCAAGATGACTGTTTTTAAAGGAAACGTTGTCCTCATGGACGTGTACACACTGGAAAGCTTCCATAGCGTTGGGGTTTAGGGAAAAGCTCAAGTGCTGCTGTGGTAATGATTTGGGCAGTTACATAAAATGTTAAATGCAGGACAACCCTATGACCCAGCAATTCCACCCCTAGGTATTGGCCCAGGAGAGATGAAAAGAGGGGTCCAAACACAAATGTGCACAAATCTTTACAGCAGCTCTGTTCATGGGGGCCAAAAAGTGAACAACTCAAATGTTCATTGACTGAGGAATTGATAAAAAGATGTGGCAAATTGATACAATTGGAAACTATTCACCTACCTAAATGAAGTTACTTACACATGCTACAAAATGAATGAACTTTGAAAATATTACACCACACAAAAGAAGCGGACATAAAAGGACACGTGTTACATAATCCCATTCATATAACATACCCAGAATACGCATGTCCATAGATACAGAAACACATTAGTGGTTTTCAGGGGCTTGGAGAGGGTGGGATGAGCAGTGACTGCTTGTAGGGGGTGGGGTTTCCCTTTCAGGTGATGAAACTGTTCTGTAACTACACAGTGGTGACAGCTGACAAACCTCATGAAAATACTAAGTGCCACTAACCAGTATCAGATGGTTAAAATGGTGAACATAATGTCATGTAAATTGTAGCATCATACAAAAAAAGCACATTAAACTTAACTTTTATTTTACATTTATCATTTTAAGGTAAGAGGAACCACATTTTAAGGGAACACAAAAAGCAAATAAAGGAAAAGAAAAACAAAAACAAGAACAAGAGTTCCTGAGTATGACTTTTACTGAACAGAGACAGGAAACACCAAGGACTGAAAGGAAACCCTGGGTGTCCTGTGCACCTGCTCCTCAGTGGAAATTCTCCATGTAGTGTGTTCTGGGTTCACTCAACCACCGAGTCCCCTCCTGTCTTCCTGTGAAGAGGTTTGTGTCTGGGCTCACGCTGACTTCCCCTCACTGTGTCCCTCGCACAGTAATACACAGCCGTGTCCTCGACTATCAGGCTGCTCAATGTTAAATAAGCTTGGCTCTTGGAGGTGTCCCTGGTGATGGTGACTCGGGATTTAAGATCTGTATTATACTTTGTGCTTCCATCACTCCATATCGCACCGACCCACTCCAGCCCCTTTCCTGGATGCTGGTGGATCCAGTTCACACCATAGCTGGTTAAAGAGAATCCAGAGACAGAGCAGGTCAGAGACAGGGTCTGTGAGGGTTTCACCAGGCCAGGACCCGACCCCTGCAGCTGCACCTGGGACAGGACACCTGGGGACAAGAAGCATCACCGTTAGTCAAACACGCTTGAAACCACCACATTCCCAGGTTCCATTTCCTGAAGTCCCCGAAGCACTCACAGCAGGGAGCAGCCACCAGGCAGATGAGCAGCCCCAGGACATCCATGCTCTGATGAAGGGCTCCTGGTGAAAGGAGACTGGGGCTGCTCAGCCCAGGGCTGGCCTTTCAGCCTGACACTGGGGTCTGCTTTGCATGAGGAGGCCTCTGAGGATATAAGTGTGGGAGCAGAGGGGACAGTCTCTGTCTGTCCGTCTCTGGGGCAGAGCATTTTACCTTGTGCTGCTGAGAGGAACTGGGGAGACAGAACCTCAGAGACTCTTCTGTGCATCACTGCCTGGTCTTCCTGTTTCCAGACAAATATGAAGAGAAGTGGAGATGGAAGGTGGAGGGTTCAACAGCACAGAACATGAAGAAACATTTTAATTAAAGAGATTCTAGGTTCAAGGAGAATTCCATGACCCTTTGATTTTCATGAGCACCATTGACCGTGTCTGTTGTTTGATGCTGTCTCTCAGCTGGTGGCCTCAGTCTCTCTGCGCACAAACCTGTTATGTGTGACTTCAAGTGAGACAGTTGGAATTTTTTAGACTCTTTTAGTTGGTTCTTTCCAGAAGATGTAGACTTTCCTATGACACTCAGATGTGAGTGTGTGTGTGTGTGTGTGTGTGTGTGTGTGTAAGCATGTACATACCCATGTACATATATATGCATGTATTTATTGAGAGAGAAAGAAAGTCCCCTACCCCTTCCTGTTCTTGAAACAAGTCACTAAGGCAAATGCATAGAAAAGATGCCCCACCCCACTATGTGACAAAGTCATGTGGGACTAGAACTATAGCTGTGGATATTTCTAGAGATTCCATCTTCCTCAATCTCATTTAGAAATCCTCTGTTCACACTTCTGCCCTGACAATTCCAACGTCAGCCTTGACTGTCACATCAGACTCAGTCTTGAGGTTCGTGATCTTGTCACTTGCTTCAGGTCACAGGTGACTCCTCGGTGGTGTTTTCTCAAGTGCAGCTCCTACTGCATCTGCAGACTATGAGATGGACACTCTGTGCCCTGCCTCCCTTTAACCCAATGTACTGTGATGAGTCACTTCCAGGATGACCACTGTAGACCATCCCGTTCAAAGACTAGTAACGGGCACCTGGGAGTCACTGGATCACAGCAACTCTGAACATTAGTTGGGCACGACGTACCACTGTCTGGTGCTGGTCCATTTCTTGTGTCTGGGAATGACATGGCATGACCCACAGAATCATTATTTGGGCTTCTAGTCCCACCCTGTTAGGAACAATTCCTTTCTCTATTTGAAATTGGCATTTTCAGTTGATTACCTCTTTTAGGCTTTTTTATTTAAAATAAGCTGGGAGAAGTTACAGGTTGTGTAATTGTATTAAAGCATATGTAAAAAATGTCCCCTGTGACAGTCCAGGACATACAGTGAGTAATCTTAGCTATCCACACCAGAAACAATGACTTTGAAATGTAGAAGAGGTACTAATAAAAATCAAGGACTGTGCGTCTGTGTAAAACAGCAGATTCCAAATAAGAAAATGCCACAGTCACTGGAGTACCTGACCTGTTTTCTCAGAGTCTGGGGTTTAGGGACATGTATACCTAGATAGGAAGGTGGAGTATGTGTACAGGCATAGTTTTGCTCATTGAAAAGGAAAATGCAGACCCCTACCAAAAAAAAAAAAAATTCTCACCCCCAGATTTTCTCTGCACCTGCCCATGGAGCTGGGCCCTGGGGGCGGAGGGTCCTGAGTTTCCCTCTCACCCAGTCCCGTGTCACCTTCCACAGATCTTGCTGCTTTCCACAGACCAAAGTTGTAGAGATTTTCCTCTACGGTTTTTTTTCTAATAGTTTCATAGTTTCAGGACTCAAATGTACTTCTTATTCCATTTTGAGTTGCTTTTTGTACGAGGGCACAATTTCATTAATCTTCATTTGAATACCCAATTTTCCCAACAAAAATTTTTGAAGAAACTGTGCTCTTCCCATTGAGGGTTCTTGGCACTTTTGTTAAAAATCAGGTGAATGTAAATTTTTAGTTTTATTTCTGGGCTTTCTGCTCTATCTGCTCTATGTATTTTTGTATGTCATCACCAAGCTTTTTCAATTATTTTAGATTTATAACATATTCTTAACCAATATTAAGTAGCATTTATCTCTGGGATGAAAGGATGGCCCCAAAGAAGCAAGTAAATAAATATGATAAATGCCATTACAGAATGAAGGAGAAATAACATATGATCCTTTCAACAGAGATAGAAAAAGCATTTGACATATTTCAACCTATTTTTATTAACAAAAAATTCAACAAATTTGTCATAGTAATAATATCCTTCACTACATAAAAGGTTGTATATGATAATTCCACAGCTAATAACAAGCTTAACATTGAAAGTTTATGTTTGTTATGTGTGATCAGAACAAGACAATAACGCCCTCTCTCACCACTTCCATTAAACATAAAACTGGAAGTTCTAGTCAGAGCATTGAGGTAATAAAAATAAATAAATGACATCCACTTATGAAAGAGAATAAAAATTGTTTTTGTTTCCTGATAACATGATCTCTTATTTAAAAACCCTAAAGACTCCACCTATGAACTGTGACAGCTAATAGAAGCACTAGCAGTGAACTATCTAAAGATTAAATCTGTAAAACAGTCACATTTAAAATAGAATCAGAAAAAAAATAAATTCTTGGGAACATATTTAACAAAATTAATAACAGATTTGTATATTGAATACTCTAAAGGATTGATAAGATCATGGAAGTATTAATGGAAGAGACTTTTTCAAAATTGATGGCAGACATAAAAATGCAGATGGAGGAAGTCCACAGAGCACAAACACCATAAATAAAAGCAACAGAAATGAAGTGCACACACACACACACACATGCACACATGCACATTTACACAAACATTCACAAACATGCACACACGTGCACACACACGCACACACACATGCACACACACCCATGACCAAGATATTAAATTTTATCACATTAAAACTGCAGAAAATATCTAAAGTGGTTGTGTTTAGAAATGCTTACACATAAAAGAAGAATCATAAGCATTTCAGAAGACTTCTTGTCAGAATCAATGCAAGCAAAAATCGAGAAGTTTTAAATATTTAAAGTGTTGGAAGCTGCAACCACCAACACCCACGATTCCTGATTCAGGTAACTAATCCCTCAAAAGTTAAGGAGAACAACATCTCTATTCATAGAATAGCACAGAAATTTTAGCCAATGATATAATGTAACTTTCAAAAAGCAAAGAGAGTAAATTTTGAATGTCTCATGTTGGGAAAATATAGGAATATTGTCAGGGCCCCTCAGATGTTCAGAATCTTGCGGAGCATTTGCTGTAAATATCCTCAGGTGTTCCTTTTTACTGCTTAATGCAATTGCATATGGGCACCCAGGTGTCCTGGGGTATGGACCTGAGTATAAAGGACTAACAGCTCTAATCCATGGTGCTGCACAGAACTCTCAGAGAAGCCGCTAGGACGGCTACTCCCAGCTCTGAATAAAGTGTATTAATCTTTACCCACAGCTTCCAGGACCTTTTTCCTATTATCTAACTTGTAGACCTGCATGTGGAGTAATTGTGACCCAGTTTGTGAGCCCTAGCCCTACCTCTACAATTGGCATAGTCAGCAGGGTTTGGGGGCAGGTACAGGAGCCCCTTGGGAGAAGGAGGTAATGTGGCTCCTCCTGAATATTCTGTACCCTCTGGCCACTTTCCTCTTGACCTGGATCTGGTTGCTGCTTACAATACTGCAAGTCAGCATAGACCAGGCACTCCATGAAGCTGGGCATCCTCGGAGAAGCCCTTGCAAGGAAGAGGAAATGTGGCTGTCCTTGAGTATGTGGTGCCCAAGGGTCACTTTTCTGCTGACCAGAGCCTGGCTACTACTCAGTGTGCTGCAAACTGATAAAGATTTGAAGAAGAAAGCAGAGTTGTTGGAAGTGTGAATAATTGTCCTGGAGGATGACATGCAGTGAGTGGCCACCCCTGCTTCTCACACCAGGGCTAATGACAAACCCAGTGTTGAGTTGGGGGAGACTGTGCATCTCCAGGCATGACCTGTTGTGCACCAAAAAGTGAAGTTCAAGAACCCTATAGGACCAGGCAGCCACCCGGCACACAATCCACAGGTGACCCAGTTCACTACCTATGTCCTTTATTCCCACGTTGAATTATTTGACTTGCAGAGACAGTTTTGGCAGAAACAGGGGAGCTCCTGGCTGCTTGGCTGCTGAGGTTACGAGACCTAGGGGTGGATGGTGTGATGTGCTCTGGTGAGAAGATGGAAGAGTTGGCCTCTATTACCATCCACCCTTCCCTGAGGCAGCAGTTACAGAATAGCTGTAGACATGCACAAAGGTCAGGTAATCACTCCTTAATGGAATGAGTAAGTGCAGCTACCTGAGCCATGGGAGGGAATACTAGAGAACTCTCCAAGATTGTGAGAAATGGCAAACACATTCTGAGTTGGTTCCAATCGCAGCTGATAGCCAAGACAAATTCACCTTCACCTGGGAAGGGATGCAGTGGACCTTTCAAGTATTTCCCCAAGGTTATCTGCATAGCCCAACCATCTGTCATGGTTTAGTGGCTGGGGAACTAGCCAAGAGGACAAGGCCCAGCACAGTTACAGTGTTTCACTACATAGATGATGTGTTGTTAACCTCTGATTCTCTAACAAATTTAACCCAGGAAGCTCCAATGCTGCTAAGGCATTTGGAACTATGTGGGCAGGCATGAACACAGCCAAAGTGCAAAGACCTGGACTGTCAGTCAAATTCTTAAGAGAGTTGTCTGGTTGGGTAAGAGGAGGGTCATCCCAGAAGCTATTACAGACAAGATACATGCGTACCTTAACCGACAAACTGTAGCTCAGCTACAGACATATTTGAGATTCTGGGGTATTGGAGAGCTTCCGTACCCCATATGGCTCAAATGGAATGCCCAATGTATGCATTAATAAAGAAAGGAGCCCCTTGGAATTGGACTGAGGAAATAGAACAGGCTTTCCAGGCTACAAAGAGGGCAGTATAGCAAGTATAGGCCTTAGAAGTGGATGATCCCACTAAGCCTTTTGAATTAGATGTACATATATCTCATGAGGGGTTAGGATGGGGTTTGTGGCAGAGACAAGACTGATTCCAAACACCTGTATGATTCTGGTCTCAGCTCTGGAAGGGCACTGAAGTACACTATTCTCTGATAGAAAAACAGCTAGCAGCCATATATTTTGCCTTGATGGCCACTGAAGCTATCACTAGAACTGCCAAAATCCTAATACAGACAACATATCTCACACTAGGTTGGCTGCACATGTGGGCATCCAAACCTAAAACAGGTGTAGCTCAGATTCCCACTCTGCCTAAATGGGGAGCATATACAGAACAAAGGAGCCCGGTGCCAAAGAGTCCTCTGTCCAAAGGGTTGCAAACTGTGCTAGGCCGAGTAGTGGTTGTGGAGGATACTTTGGCACAACTCTTACCTTTGAGGTGGAGGCTACACCTTTCCATGAGGGACAGGGACCTATCACAGAGCAAGCTTGGTATACAGATGGCTCTAGCATGGGACCTTCAGCATCATGGGCAGCTGTTGTTGTCCAGCCCTTATCGGATAACATGTGGTATGAAAATGGCACAGGACAAAGCAGTCAATGGGCAGAATTGAGAGCTGCTTGGATGCTGATAAAAAGTGAGCCTGGGCCATTAACCATCTCTACTGACAGCTGGGCTGTGTACAAAGGTTTAACCATTTGGATTTCTACTTGGAAGTATTAACAGGGGATGTTTGCCCACCGACACCTGTGGGGACAAGCCATGTGGCAAGAGTTATGGGAATTGGGGCATGAGAAAGAAGTAACTCTTTTCCATGTCACAGGACACTTCCCCTTAGCCAGTCCAGGAAATGATGAAGCCATTGCCTTGGCTAAGGTAAGGTGGCTGGAGAGAGCCCCAGCTACTGATGTAGCCCAGTGCTCACATTGATGAATGCAGCATGCTGGCAGCAAAACCATGTGGATGGCGGCTCAAGATGGGCCCTGCCTATAAAATGGGAAGATGTTTGAATGCCTGTCATACTTGTCCAGTATGTGCTCAAGAGTGTCCACACTCCCAGGGGGTGCCCCATATAGATGCACAAATAACTCAAGGAAGGGTGCCCCTGGATTGATGGCAAGTGGACTTTGTCAGACCACTGCCCAGGTCAGAGAATTTCAGATACATCTTCACTGCTGCTGATACAGCTACTGGTCTTCTGTTTGTTTGGCCTTGTAAGGCCTCAGACATGTAAACACTGTGAAGGCATTGAATAGCCTTGAGGCCCTGTATAACCTTCCTGTAGTCACAGAGTGTAACAATGAACCCACTTTACTGGACATGAGGTTCCGAGGTAGGCTTTCCAGTTGTCTATTCAGTGGAAGTTTCATGTGCCATATCATCCCCAGGCAGCAGGGATGATTGAGCAATACAATGGTCTCCTAAAACAGGAGCTAAGTCTATCTGCCCAACCCCCATCCCTGAAGGGGTGGACACAGCGGTTACAGCCAACAGTCAGGATTCTAAATAAGAGACCCCACAAGCACGGGCCCTCTCCAGTGGAAGATCTGTTGCATGGGGCTGCAGCACATAAACAAGAGCAGATCACTACTAGAGATGAGCTTTTGGCAAGAATGGAAATATTCTCTTACCAGCCCCAACCTGTTTACTACTAGAACAGACAGTACGATGGGAATGGCCTTGGAGAATAGAAGCCCCCCATATATGCTGGGTAGGCCTAATAGGGCCTTGGGGAAAAGGATTAGTAGAAGATTTGGAAATTTCACCTTGGATGACAAGTACCTGGTGTAATCGAGTAAAGGTAACATGGCCTGGAACAGATGAGCGCTCTATTCCATAGGGCATGTTTATATTGTCATTATGGCCAATTATGAGTTCCTCTGTAGTGTTACATGTAGAACCTACAGATCCAACAGTGTTAGCAGATAATGTAAGGTATCATAAGCCAGGTAAGATACCTACTCCTGCAACCATCCTTTCCCAGGTTGGCAAACTAGCATGTACCTTACCAGAGGGGTGAGACCTGGTCCTATTGGTACCAATAACCCTTCTGTCTTTTCACCCATAGTGCTCTGGCTGTGGGCACCAGAGTCACCTGAGTACAGACATAAGTTCGTGTGACCAATGTGTCTGCTTATTGAATATGCACTGAAGTTCACACCAGTGATGACTACTCACTGGGCATGTGTGGCTAATAGTTGAAAGGACAGAACTACAGGACAAGTGTAAGGCATATTGGACATACAATAGGTTATATGAATGTAAGGGTCATTTGTCCCAGCTAAGGGAACATTCCAGAAGATTCTGAACATGTGGATAATATGGTAAGGGACCCTGAAGCAGTGGATTGTTGGGAAAATGTAGGAAAATGGTCAGGGCCCCTCAGATGTTAAAAATCTTGCCGAGCATTTGCTGTAAATATCCTCAGGTGTTCCTTTTTACTACTTAATGTAATTGCATCTGGGCACCCAGGTGTCCTGGGTTATGGACCTGAGTAGAAAGGACTAACAGGTCTGATCTATGGTACTTCTCAGAACTCTCAGAGAAGCCACTAGGATGCCTGCTCCTAGCTCTGAATAAAGCCTATTAATCTTTTACCCATGGCTCTCAGGACCTTTTTCCTACTACCCAGCTTGTAGACCTGCATGTGGAGGGTTTGTGACTCAGTCTGTGCAACATACTTGAGTGGTCTGTGAGCCCTAGCCCTAGCTCTACAGATGGTGATATCAGGGAAATGTGTGAGGGATACTTTGGGGACATCAGAGAGTGGACAGGGATTAGGACTCTGTCCATCTGGATTTCATTATCTATGTGGACTATTCCAATGGAAGCTGAAAGATCATCTTAGGACACAGTTCCCAAGGATGCTTTGACAGATGCACACCAAGTATTCAGCCCCGCAGGGCTCTGGTGGGATTGATCACTGTGCTTGTAACCCTGAATTGTCCACATGGAAACATGAGAGCTGTGTCGGGCCCTCAAGCAACTGCTTCTCCATCCGGGACACTGAAGGATGGACAGGGAATGGGACAAATCCTGAACATCAGTGTCCATGGTGTGGATGAGCATCCAGAGGCTTAACTGTCCCAGCGAGCACAGAGACCCTGTGGGCTGAGGTCATGGGGGGGGGGTGAATTATAACAATGATGGGATGTGGACTTGGCTGAGATAAAAGGCGCATTTGTGGACAGTTTGCATCTGGACTTAGCTAAAATTTAGGGGAAAATATTCTTGATCAAAGGAACAAAAGAATCCTTACAATGATTTGTGTGTCAGGAAAGAGAACAAGTCATGGTAAAACCTGAGGGGGGGGGGGAAATGTCCCCAGTGAATGGAAACATCTTATCTACAAATGAGGAAAGTTACTTCACTCTGTGTTCCCTGCAGTAAGAATGTGAGAAAAGAGAGTCACAGAGAGCAAAGAAGGAATTGACCCTGGGGGACATCTGGGAGTCAGCAGAGCAGAGGAAAACTCAGATCCCAAGAGGAGCCCCCCATCCCCTCTCTGCACCTGCTCCATGGGGCACAGGAGCTGGGTGGGCCTTGAGCGCCCCCTGCAGCCCAGACCCCTCCTGTATCCTGCAGGGAGGTTTGTGTCTGGGCTCACGCTGACTTCCTGTCATTGTGTCTCTCGCACAGAAATACATGGCCGTGTCTTCGTCGGTCACAGAGCTCAGCTGCAGGGAGAACTGGTTCTTGGACGTGTCTCTGGTGATGGAGATGCGGCTCTTGACGGATGGGTTATAAGCTGTGCTGCCACTGTAATAGATGCGTCCCATCCACTCGAGCTCCTTCCCTGAGAGCTGGCGGATCCAGTGCCAGTAGGAACTACTGGTTGTGATGGAGTCACCAGAGACAGTACAGGTGAGGGAGAGGGTCTGTGAGGGCTTCACCAGTCCTGGGCCCGACTCCTGCAGCTGCACCTCGGACAGGACACCTGGAGACAAGGAGAATCAATCACTGTCAGTCATGTGCAGTCACGACCACCCCACAGACCCTGACATCTGACAAACTCACATTTGGAAGTTGTCACCAGGTAAAGGAGAAGACCCCACAGTTTCATCTTCAATTAGATCTCAACTCTGCCTTTCACAGAGACCTGAGCCCTGTCTGAGGACAGACCTGTGAGCTTCCACCAGCCAAGCATCCACATTTACCCTAGAGCTTGAAGGAAAATTTGCATGCGGGGGAGCTGTGTTCTTATAAGTGGTTATAAACTTAGGTGAGAGACTTTGTATTTTTTTAAGTGCCTGTATAGTTTCGTTTTTCTTAAAATTATTTGACATGCAATTATGGAATAGGAGAGAAGCTGGTGAGTTTGAAATAACCGAAATGTGTCCCCAGCTTTCTGAGCCCAGATCTACCTCCCTTCAACCCCATCTTCTGGGTTGTCTTGGTGCAGCCCAACTCTGCTCCATAAACCCAGGCTCTGGCTCTTGCTTCCCAGCACTGATCCCAGCAGAGCCACTGCTTTCTTTCCCTGTACCCTGTCCTGTCATGTGGTTCTCATCACACCTGAGAGCTTGTTACATTGTTACATTGTTGCTGTTCCATGAATTTCAAGCCTGCCTTGAGCTCTGTCCACCCTGTGATACAAGACACAGCACATGGGAACCCACAGGGTCTCTGCAAAAAATGATGCCTTGTGCATTACTCAGGAAACTGATTCTAAGTATTTGGGAAAGAGCAAAAGACTTTTAAATGCCCCTGTCACAGAGTAAGTCCTGTGCATCTGTAGTGTAAGTTTTTCCTATCTACATTCAGTTCTCATCCAAATTTTATGGATGTTAATCCTTCATTTAATCCTCCAATTTCATCAGTTATCCCTGATTTTTTAAGAAATCCTTTAAAAACCTCAATTATAATGGTTAACATTCAAGCAGTAAAACCATCCAGAGCATAAAACTTGTAAAAACAAACTTCCCCTTGATGCTCATGTGCTGGGGTCCATGACAGCCCCTCCATGACTGCGGTCACTGCCCTCTGTACCACTGCCCAGCACAGAGAAAGAGGCCAGGGGCTGGGCTGGATGCTGGGCTGAGTCTGCCCCTGGGAGCTCCCTCGCAGTCCCAAGAGCAGGTCCATGTCATGCAGGGACAGCCCTTCATGTCACATTAAACAGAAGAGGAGGGAATAAGGAATTTCAGATGGACTATGTTTTATTTTATATGAAGACATTGAACATGGACTCTACTCTATAAACACTGCAAGTGCACAAAACAGTATTGGTAATGGGGGGGGCCCAGTGTTGTACCACAAATCTACACAACTTCTTCATCCTGTGCAACTGAATGTGATGCATGCTGAACTTTACTTTAATGAGCCAGGCTGTGAGTGTGTGTGTGGCATCTGTGCACATTCATTTTGGCATAATTAATCATATGCTCTAACTGACATCAAAAGATCAAAAATGTATGTTATGTGTTGTCTTCAGATTGAAAGAGAATGGTGGGGGGTGCACTGGAGTCTAACACACTAAGCATGTGTCACCTCTGTCTGTCTGTCTGTCTGTCTCTCTGACTCTTGCCTTTTCTCTTTCTGCACAAACACATACAGACATACAGACGCATAGACACACACACACACACACACACACACTCACCACTGATCATTTTTGAAAATCTACCTGGAGCGATGCCTCTGATTGATGCTGAGCAATTCCTTGTAACAGACAAAAATGTGACCTTTTGCAGTATTTTTATGAATGTTCTTCAAGAAGTCACAGTGTACAGGAAGAATCTCCTGAGGTACAAAGAGAGCAGGACCACACTGTGTGTTGTGGAGATTTAGTGCATCGCACACTGTTTCTTGTATCATAATTATCCTGCCAGACTGATGTATATGCTCGATGTTGTGTTTTGTGGATGGATCTCTTGCAAAAAAAATATTTTCAGGAAAATAATATTGAAAAATCATTAATCAGGAGTCTCATACCACTGAATAGATAAAATATATTCATGGAAATGAAATTGTCTCAAAGTGTGAGAAATGTGAGAAAAATACTAGCAGAGAAAATTTCAAATGTGCTTTAAATAAAAGAAACAATATTAAAAAATGATTATACCAATAATAATAATACTTAGTAGTATTTATATATTTAATGGATCAATAAGAAAATGTAAACAAAAATTATAAGATTAAAATAAAATACAAACAAAGAGTAGCATTGGAAACCAGCAGAAGCAGGGAATGAGATGATTTTATGTCTTGGTTTTAGAAGCAATAAAGGAATGAAAGTTCGTAGCATCATGGGACTAAATTCAGGTTTCTAGTTTGTCTCCTTTGAAACACCAATGAGCGTGAGGGGGAGAGAGAAAAGGGAAAAGTGAGGAGAGATCCAAGAATAGACCCATAAGGCAAAGATGAAATGGGGAGCAGGGGTCAAGAATGATCTTACAGAGCAAATTCTCATGCTGCAAACCACGCTGTGATGTGCCTGTGATCATGTGAGGTTTAAATAGAATGAAGGGTGAGAGGAAAAGGCAAATTGGGAGCTTTCATTACAAAAGTGCAGGTTTTAGCGATATTTGCCTTGCATGGTTGTAAGTATTTGAATGTGAGATAGTTGGGAACAACACATGACCTGAAATCAACAATAAAAATACCTGCCAGAGCAATGCTGAAATAAAAACATAGACTTTTCAAGGCTTTACTGAAGTTCAATTATGCCTAAAGACAATAATATAAACTACAAGGCTGTGATACTTGGTCCCAAATCAATCACCGTGCTGTACCTTGCTCAGGGTCTCCCTGTCAGACTTTCTAACATGGGATATTCCTATCCCAGCCTCCTTCAGGTCTGTTCCAAATGTTCAGGCTCAGATATATTTATTTGTGGACTCTGACCACAGGGGGAACCAGGGATGGTGGTTTTGACAGACTATTCAGCCCTTTCCCTGACGTTGTCTGACTCCAGCCACCCATTGGCTCATCCACCTCAGTGCTCTGAAGCTCGTGGGGCCTTCTGCACATCCTCTGACATACGATGTGTCAGTTGTGGGATGTGTCCAGGGGTCAGCAGCTGCCCTGTCCTCACAGATAATCTGTGTTCTCAGGAAAGCTACTTTATGGCTGCTGCTGATTCAAGTTAATATTAGTTGAACATTTCTATTAATCAGCTGAACAAAATATAGACAAATTGGTTACTATCTTAAATCAGCACTTGTGGTGAAACTTTACAAAGACAGCCATGGTTGTTTTTCACCATATGCACCCAGTCATCAAGAAAAATCTTGGGATTCTCTAAAGGTGGAACATGGCCGGTAAAACAAGCCTCAAGGACTCCTTGGACATCTGCAGGTAGATTTTCATCAGCTTCCATTCTTCAGAGGATGCAAATTTATTGTCTGCCTATTTTGATAATGATCTCAAATAATTCATTGGCAAAAATGTTACTCTTTCAGTTGATAAAAAGCTGATTTATTTTGTGTTTCCATCCTGACTTATGAAAACATTTATATAAAGTAAGCTTGTCCAAAATCTAAACACAAGAGCACACACATATATACACATAGAAAGTTTTACCTTGGAGTGGTAAATGTCAAATGGATACTTTGCAAACAAACTGGTGATGACATTTGTCACAGAAATGTAAAAAAAAAAAAATACAAAAACCAAACAAACAAAAATACTATCCTCAGAGTCATATGGAAAAACAAAAGACACTAAATAGCCAAAGCAATCCATAGCAACAAAAAAATATAAAATAAAATAAAGCTGGAAGCATCATACTATCATATAAACACACACAGAACAACAGAACAGAACAGAGAATCAATAACTCCATCCACATACTTAAAGTCAACTGACCTTTCAAAAAGGCACTCAGAACATACATTGGGGAAATTCCAGTCTCCTAAAGAAATGGTTCTGTGAAAATTGGACATCCTTGTGCAGAAGAATCAAACTAGATCTGCACCTCTCACCGTATACCTAAATCAACTCAAAATGGATTAGACACTTAAATATACTACCCCGAACTATAAAACTACTAAAAGAGAGCATAGGGAAACACATAAGGATGTTGTACTTGGCAAATATTAAATGACAAACTTTCATGGAGTCTAGACTTACCAAATTTTTGCCTTAACACTGTGTTTGGCAAAAGATTAAATGTATATTGACTTAAAATATTTTCAATATACAATGGGTTTATTGAGACGCGACTCCATGATAAGTTGAGGAACATCTGTACACATGAAACTCAGGTGTGACAAGGGGAAATTTAGTGAAGATGTATGTAATGACTTTGGGGTAATTAAACACAAAATATGTCAATGTAGTTAATGTGGACCTTGACATCAGTCTCTAGTGATCTCATATGACTAACAGGACCAACTTTATTGGTGCATTTTTATTGTTCACATTAGGGACTTCTGTCCATGTGGACACGTGACATAGTTCCACTCATGGAGGCAGGAGAGATGGTCTGCTGGGGCTTTCCTGATTCTTCAGGAGGGCATTTCAGAAGAATCATCTCCTTTCTTGCATAAAAGAAGGTATCTTCATATCTCTGTGTGACTCTTTGGAAAGTCATTCATGTCCACAAATCATAAATGTGAACTGTAACATGAAGCTAAAATGCCAGGTGAATTAGTGTCCAAATCTAGGAAAGTCAATAACTTGGATTCAAGGGCTGTTGAAATACCCAAGCCTGGATCCATTCACATCTGGGCGTCTTGTTTCAATAGTTTGTGATTTGTGTCATTGTTTAGTCCGTTCCAGTCACCTCTCTTTGCTTTCTGCTTAAATAGCAACACAAAATAATCAACAATGAGATATAAAATAACTAATTTGAAAAATAACCTAACATCAAAATTTGTTAGTTGTACATACTAACACATGCAGACGATGTGAATAAATGCTGATTGTACTCAAAATAGTTTTATCTTAAATAAAGAAAAGCTGTGCATTTCTTAGATTTATTAGAGACTCATGTTGAGAACCTTGAAACAATATGTGTTAATGACTCATACCTTTAAATACAACTGTGTGTTATTAAGCAGGAATTTCTCTTATGTTGTTAGTTTTCCATTAGAGATAATCCTCTGCCTTACATAAAAAACCTAAGGAGAGGAATTTTTGCACTTATTTGAGCTCATCAATTAGTCCAAAACAGAAATAAGGACACATTATTTTGTTGTACTGCAGGTCTTAGGGACACATTGCAAACAAAGAGGTTTCTCATGTCTTCTGGAAAAACCATTAAAATAGACAAGTTTTGAAACTTTTAGAACCACACCTACATCCCAGATACTTGTCTACCTGGACGCTCTCAGGACACAGACACACCTGTATTTACCAGATGTGTTTATCAGTCGAACTCAGTAGAACTCAGGATTTGCATATTTATGAGATAGAATATCTTAAAGTTCAATTAATACCTCAGACTCAGAGGAGATCAGTGACATATGGGCCATGCAGCAGTGAGATGATGAGGGCGCTCGTCCTAACCCATCTTGAGGACATGCGTCTCCTGTCGCACCCTGAACTCTGGGCAGGCAGAGCCCCTTGCTCTGAGGAACAAACCCCAACAGGTCACGCTTCTCACTGTGACTGACATTTGAATGGCACGGAGATAACTTGGATCACTTACGAGCCCATCAGGGTCTCTTTTGCTGAGCAGTTGCCTTGACCCTGTTCTGGTCCCACCAGGCACCATAAGAGCACATTGAAAGCTCTGAGAGAGTGACCACTGGCCCTTCCACATGAGTGTCCAGCAGGGGCCATGAGTAGCTGTGAGATCTCCTGGGCACCCCTGAGCTCGTTTCCCCTGCACCTGTCTGGTGACCTGGGCTCCCAGGCTGATCGATAGAAAGACTCTTTGTTCTCAGATTCCCCCTAATATGTGTAATCCATGGCTGTGTTTCTGATCATATTAACAGTAGAAGTTGCATGGGGCTCTTCATAAGCTAAGACCTTCCAAAATATTTAGTCATAATTGTGTTTTGAATAAATTTGAGGCTTATCCCCAAATTCATGTCATAGATTTCACACAGAATTTACATAGTTTCCATTCATGCACTTTGCTCCACATGTTACTAATTTATTTATGATCCACTCAGGTTCATTCATCTACTGCTATCTCTGAATCACGACTTTCCTGTAAAACACCAACCCAGGTAACATTACCAAGACCTGAAATCTGAATTTCCTATTCCTGGGATCAGTGTCTCTCCCCAAATTCTGCACCACTTGAATTAATGAAGGCATCCCTGTACTCCATTTTGTTTTTACTATTAAGATACCTACAAGAGCTAAAAATCTGTTCTAAGTGTGGCTGTCCTTGTATTATTGTGTGAGGTACATGCTCCCAATACAGTAAAATATTTAAAGGAACATCAGCACTGCTTTATATATTTGCATTTATATCACTATTTTTGAAAGATGAAGTTCCAGGCTTGGAGAGGAAGCTCCTCACCAGCCACCTCCGCACCTGCTGGAGCCTGTGCTGGGCAAGTCCTGAGCGCCCCCTGCAGCACAGCCCTTGCCCTGCAAAGGAGGCTCCTGTCTGAGCTTACAGTGTGTTCTTGTCACAGCACCTGTACTGCAGTACTGAAGGTCTGTGCCCCAGCTTCAGGGTGTTCTTTCAGTGACACCATATACTTTTGTCAGCATTTCTTGAGATAGTGATTTGGCCTCACTAAACACAAAGTGCTCTGCAGGGACTCTCCAAGCAAGTATTTTATAAAACTACCAGGAGTCTCTTCCCTGGAGCTCTCAGGTGCAGTGACACAGTCAACAGTAATGGAGAGTCCGGGAACTCTCAGGGGCTTTGGGAGAGTCTCTTATCATCTTCAGCCTCCTCCAACTGAAGGACACAGTAGAATGAAGGGTCTCAAAGCCCACTACACATCTTCTAACCCAGAAACACCCACGCACCCACCCTCTCACACCCACACACATACACACAAACCCACACCATGCACTCACAATGTGACTAGTATTAACAGTAATGGGCAGGAAATTTCTCCTTCTTTCCTGTATCTTGCATGTAGGTAGTGCCTATACACTGACCCTAGGCCTGGGTTTGTGACTTGCTTTGTCAAACTGAAGAAAAGCAAACACAATGCTGGTGTAGACTTGGGAATGGGATGTGTGGTGGGACTGTCTGTTCTCCTGTTACCAAGGAACACTGTAGATGCCTGTGAGAGGGATCCAGGGTCTCCATGAGGAGGGCCAGACATGCAAATCCATGCCCAGTCAGTTCAACCACACTGAGCACCCAGATGTGTGGGGACGGTCTCACTGGACCTGCAGCCCAGCCTGTCCACATTCTAGGAGGGCACAGTCAGGACAGGGCCACAGAGAGCACTGGACAGGGAGTCTCCCCAGCAACAGAAGCAGGTGCTGATCTAGGAACAGAGGACCCTGGTTGGAATCCCTATAGACCAGTGTCTTGCACGGGCCTCCACTTCTCCTATTCTGGAGCGAACGTGTCTCCCTTAGGAATCCTGTGTCTGTCTTACCTGTGCAGTAGGCTCCACCTGGTGACTGACTTGTGTTTTTGGTACTCAAGTCTTAAGAGCACAAGAGCTACACCTTACAAGCCACAGTGGAGGAGACACATCCACTCGCTGTCCTGGTTAATACAGCTCCAGACCTCATCTTGTTGCTGCATGATGAGGGGCTTTGTGCGACTCTCTGGGGTCAGCATGAGCTGCAGGTGGCCTGAGGAGGACTTGATGATGTCAATAAGGCCACATGTCCTCAACCCCAGTGCAGGGCATTTTGAAGTAATGCTTCTCAGTGCCTCCGCCGATAGCTAGGTTCTGTGTCTCCATCCCACACTCAGGCTGGGCCCTGGGACCCACTTCCACTGAAGGTGGAGGCCTGGAAAGTGTGGTCCCTCTAGATTGTGGCTGCTGCTGTTCAGGACACTTCAGACCTCACAAGTGGTGTGAGTCTGAGGCTGGCTGAGGAAAAACAAAAAGCAGAGTTGCCTCCTTGACCACTTTGGGGTGCCTGGATGTCCACTTCAGGACAATTATGAAATATTGCTACATCTCCATGAAATGACCTCTTAAAATAGCAATGAAGGAGGTGAACCAAGGAGATGTGTGAAGTGTGAATGATGCCTCCCACCTCCTTGGACTTGGAAGGAGGCACAGGACCTGTGGTCCACCACACTGAGGTGAGACAAGGAGATGAATGGGGTGTGAATGACCCATCCCCCTCCTTCGTCCCAGGGGAAAGCCCCAGGACCCAAGGCCTGTCCCACCAAGGTGAGCTGAGGAGAACCACTAGAGCTCATTCTATGGCCACAGATTCTGGTTCAGGACCCTAGGTGGTGTAACAGTCACCACCACACCCACTGTCAAGGAAACACAATTTGCCACCATAGTAGCAGCCAGGTCTACTCTACAGGTAACCGACTGCTCACTTGACTACACTGATATAACAGGAGTCACTAGTAAAGCCTGAAAATAGAAGAAGAAATCTTTATCCTCATAGCCAACCTCAGCATAATAGAAGAACAAATCCTCAACCTAATGACCAAATGTTAGTGAAAAAAATAATAGAACTACAAGTAATCAAGAAGATCTGACAACACCAAAGGATTATACTAATGCTCAAATTTCAGACTCGATGGAAGAGGGAAACATTGAAATGTCTGAAAAAGAATTCAGAGCAATGATCTTAAGAAAACCCAAAGAAATAAAAAAGTCTAATATAGAGAATACAATAAATCAAAATAAATATATTCATAATATGAAGGAGGAAATTTACGAAGAGATTAATATCTTTAAAAGGAGTGTAGCAGAACTGCTAGAAATGAAAGTTTCACTCAGTGAAATGAAAACCCACAATGAGCTATAGCAGAAGTCTAGAGCAAGCAGAAGAAAGAATTTCAGACCTTAAAAATGGTCCTCTTGTAATAACCCATACAGACAAAAAAAGAGAAATAAAACATAATGAGGAAAATCAAAGAAAGATAGCAGATAACATCATGCATTCTAGAACCTGAATTGTGAGTATTCTAGAAGGGGAGGAGAAAGGAAAAGGTATTGAAAACCTACACAAGGAAATAGTAACAAAAACCTTCCCAGGTGTAAGGAGAGATACAGACTTTCAGATCCAGGAAGTTCAAATATCCCAAGAAAGATACGATCCAATAAGTTCTTGCCCAAGACACAATATAGTTAAATTTTCAAACCTCAAAGACAAATAGAGAATTCTAAAAGCAACAGAGAAAAGCAGTAAGTCATCTCAGGGGCAGCCCCCATCAGAGTAACAGCAGATTTCTCAACCAAAACCCTACATGCCAGAAGAAAGTGGAATAGTATGCTCAAAATACTAAAACAATCCAAAAAGCACATGCAACTAAAGGTAAAATAAATAAATGGAATTCTATCAATATATATCTGACAAAGGATTAATATCAAGAATATGCAAGGAACTCAAACAAATTAACAGCAAGAAAACCCAAAAAAACCCAATTAAAAAATGGGCAAAGGAGCCGAATAGTCATTTATCAAAGGATGATATATGAATGGCCAACAGACACATGAAAAAATGCTCAACATCACTCAGCATTCGGGAAATGCAAATCAAAACCACACTGAGATACCATCTCACCCCTGTTAGGATGACTAATATCCAAAAGACTGTGAATGATAAATGCTGGCGAGGTTGTGGAGAAAAAAGAACTCTCATACACTGCTGGTGGAGCTGCAAAATGGTGCAGCCTCTATGGAAAATGACATGGAGTTTCCTCAAACAATTGCAGAAAGATCTACCACATGACCCAGCTATTCCACTGCTGGGAATATACCTGTACTCCAATGTTTATTTCAGCTCTACTTACAATAGTCAAGAGCTGGAACCAGCCCAAAAGTCCATCATCTTATGCGTGGATAAGGATACTGTGGTACATCTACACAATGGAATACTTCTCTGCTATAAAAAAGAATGAAATACTACCATTTGAAACAACATAGTTGGACATAGAGAAAATTATACTAAGTGAAACGAGTCAGGCACAGAAAGAGAAGTACCACATGTTCTCGCTTATTTGTGGGAGCTAAAAATAAATAAATAAACAAACACACAAGCAAACAAAGGGGTGGGGTTGAAGAAGACAGAGTAACCACAAAAATTCCTTTAACTTTTTAAGTCAAGTGAACAAATATGATGTTGGGGGGAAGGAAAGGGTTGGAAAGGAATGGGTAAAGGGACATAAAAATCAACTACAATGTATTTTGACGAGTAAAATTAAAAAAAAAAAAAAAACTAAAAGAAAATAATTGCAAGCCAAGAAATTAACCCAGCAAGTCTTTCCTTCAGAAATGAGGAGTAATAGAGTATTTCCCAGAGAAACTAATGCTGTGGGAGTTCACCACCACACGACCGGGCCTGCAAGAATTTCTCATGGGATTCCTTCTTCTGGAATCTGAATAATGATGACCACTACCACAAATACAAAAGAAAGAGCAAAACCCACCATTTAAAAAAAAAATGACGGTGAGTAAGAGAAAGAAGCTAAATAATGCCCCCTTAAATTTCCAATTAACGTAGAGAAGAGAAATAAAGGGGAAGTAATGATAAAAAGATATTTATATCATCTAAACAAGAAGTAATTAAATGACAGGAATTAAACACTACTTGTCATTAACTACCCTAAATGTGACTGGATAAAAGTCCCCATTCAAAAGACACAGATTGACTGATTGGATTAAAAAGCTAGACCCAAGTATATGCTGTCTTCAAGAGAACCACCTCACCTGTAGAGACACACACGCTTAATGTGAAGTGATGGAAAAAGACATACCACACAAATGGAATCCAAAAATGAGCAAGAGTTGGTATTGTTATATCAGACAAAATAGACTTTAAACCAGAAAGCATAAAAAGAGACACCACCACCATTAAATGATAAATAGATCTATACAGCTAGAAGACATAATAATTATAAATATATGTATCCAATACTGGAGGACCCATATATAAAAAAGCAAACTCTCTTAAACTTAAAGAAAGAAATAAGTTCTAATACATTAACAGTGGGTGACCTGAACAACCTTTTCATGATATGGGACAAATCTCCCAGGCAACAAGTCTACAAAGAGACACAGGATTTAATCTACACCTTACACCAACAAGACCTGGCAGATATATACAGAACATTTCACCAAACAACAAAAGAATATACTTCCTTCTTATAAGGTCATGGAACATTCTCCAGGATAGACCACATACTAGGACAAAAATGTAGTCTCAGCTCATTTAAAAACCTTAAAGCACTCCAAGTATCTTTTCAGACCACAATGGACTAAAACTGGAAATTAGTAATAAGCAAAACTCATGAAACTGTACAAATACATGAATACTAAAAGACAGGCTCCTAAATTACCTATAGGTCGAAGAAGAAAGTAAACAGGAAATCAAAAATTTTTTTGAAACTAATGAAAATAAAGATACATCATAACAAAACCGGTGGGATACTGCAAAAAGCAGTAGTAAGAGGCAAGTTTTTACAATAAATGCATACATCAAAAGAATGGAAAGACTTCAAATAAACCACACAAGAGTACACCTCTAAGAACTTGAAAAACAACAACAATCCAAACCTAAGGGTAGTAGACGGAAAAAGAAATAATTAAGATCAGAGCAGAACTAAATGAAATAGAGACCCAAAAAACAATGGAAAAGATTAACAAACCAAAAAGTTGCTTTTTCAAGAAGATAAATAAAATAGACAAATCACTAGCTAGGTTAACAACAGCAACAACAACAAAAACTAGAGAGAAGACCCAAATAACAAATCAGAAATGAAAAAAGTGACTTTAAAACCAATACCTCTGAAATACAAAGAATAATTAGAGAGTATTATGAACAACTGTTTGAAAAGAAATATAAAAATCTGGAAGTTATGAATAAGTCTCTAGACACACACAAACTACCAAGACTGAATCAAGAACAGGTAGAAAACCAGAACAGACCAATAACAAGCAGGGAGATTGAATTGGAAATCAGCAATCTTCCAAAAGAGAAAAGTCCAGGTCTGGATGGCATTACAGCTGAATTCTGTCAAACTTTTAAAGAGGAATTAATGACAATTCTCCTCAAACTATTCTAAAAATTGAAACAGAAACTACTCTCCAGGATTCATTCGATGAGATGAACATATCTTTGATATCAAAACAAGGTAAAGACAAAACAAAAACAGAAAAAATACAGACCAATATCTTTGGTGAACATAGATGCAAATATCCTCAACCAAATATTAGCAATCAGAATACAGCAACATATTTTAAAAATTATACATCATGATCAAGTGGGATTCGTACAAGGGATAAAATGATGCTTCAAAATATGAAAGTCAATAAATGTGATATACCACTTCAACAAAGTCACACACAAAAACCATATGATTATGTCAGTATATGCTGAAAAAGAATTTGAAAAATTTGACATCACTTCATGATAAAGACTCTCAAAAAATTATGTGTAAAAAGGAAATGTCTCAACACAATAAGAGCCATTTATGACAAGCCCACTGCCAGTATCATTCTGAATGGGGAAAAAATAAGGGCCTTTCCCTTAAGAACAGGTACAAGACAAGGATGTCCACTCTCACCACTTGTGTTTACCATAGTACAGGAAGTACAAGCCAGAGAAATCAGGCATGAGATAGAAATAAAGGGAATCCAGATTGGAAAAGACAAAGTCAAACTGTCTCTATTTGCAGATGACGTGATAGTATATATAGAAAAACTTAAAGACTCTATCAAAAAAACTCCTAGGTCTGGTTAATAACTTAATTAACATTGGAGGATACAAGTCAGGTGCATTTATATACTGAAATAATAAACTAACAGAAAGAGAAATAAAGAAAGTAAGTGCATTTACAAATGTCAAGAAAAAAAAAAAAACCTAGGGATCGATTTAACAAAGGAGGTGAAAATCTCTCAAATGAGATGTAGAAACCACTTCTGAGACCTTTGAAATGAAAATTACAAAACACTTCTGAAAAGAAATTAGAGAAGACACAAAAGAAGGAAAGATATTCCATGCTCTTGGATTGTAAGAATTAACATTGTGAAAATGTCTATACTACCAAAAGCAATCTACAGATTCAATGCAATCCCCATCAAAATGCCAATGAGATTCCTCATAGAAATGGAGGGGGAAAAAGCAGTCTTAATTTTCATATGGAAAAACTGAAGACCTCGAACAGCCAAAGAAATCCTGAGCAAAAAATATAAAGCCAGATGCATAACACCACTTGATTTCCAATTATACTACAAAGCTACAGTATCAAAAACAGCATGGTACTGACATAAAAAAAAGATAGACCAGTGCAGCAGAATTGAGAATCAATAAATCACACCTCAGGCTTACAGCCATCTGATATTGGAGAAAGGGAACAAAAATCTACATTGGGAAAAGACTGCCTCTTCAACAAGTGGTGCTGGGAAAATTGCATATCCATATGCAGAAGAATGCAACTAGAGATTCACCTCTCAAAATATACTAAAATCAACTCAAAATTGATTAGAGACGTTAATATTAGACCTGAAACCATAAAATTACTAAGGGAAAATATAGGTGAAACACTTCGGGAGCTAGTGTGTTGCACAGACTTTATGACCATGAGCCTGAAATCACAAGCTACAAAAGAAAAAATAAAAAATTGCTCAACATCCCTAGTCATCCGGGAAATGCAAATTAAAACTACACCGAGATTCTACCTCACTCTAGTTAGGCTGGCTGTAATCAAAAACACAGTGAATAACAAACGCTGGTGGGGATATGCAGAGAAGGGAACTCTCCAGCACTGCTGGTGGGACTGTATATTAGTACAACCACTATGGAAAACAATGTGGAGATTTCTAAAATGACTACAGATAGATCTTCCATACAATCTAGCAATCCCACTTCTGGGTATATACCCAGAGGAATGGAAATCATCTTCTTGAAGGGATACCTGCACTCCTGTATTCATCACGGCTCTTTTTACAATAGCTAAGACATGGAGTCAACTTAAATGTCCATCGATAGTTGATTGGATAAGGAAACCGTGGTATATATGCACCATAGAATACTACTCTGCAATAAAAAAGAATGAAATTATCCCATTTGCAACAACAGAGAAACTTACATTGAGTGAAATAAGCAAAGCACAGAGTGATAATTGCCACATGTGCTCACTCACAAGTGGGAGGTGAGAGAGATAGAAGCAAGGAAAGAAAGACCACAGTGGTGCACTGGACTTGCAGAAGGAGAGAACATACATTGGGATAAAAAGTGGAGTGCGGGGGTGAAGTGGGAGGTGGAGGGACGCTGGGGATCATTGTGTGGGGGACATGGGGCACTAATGCAAGTTGTGGTAATGGACATGCTGCCAGTATGAATCTGGAACTCACATCTTCAGCACGAGGGGTGACAGTCAGATTTCTATCTCATGAATAATTATAGCCAATAAAAATAAATTCTGGATTGGTAAGTCAAAAAAATGTATTAAGGACTTAAATCTATATGCTGGAACTATAAAACTCCTACAGGAAAACATAGGGTAAACACTTCAGGAAGTGGGACTGGGCAAAGATATTCTGAATATGACCCCACAAATACAGACAACAACAAAAATAAACAAATCTTATTATAGCAAACTCAAACCTTTTGTATAGCAATAGGAACAACTAACAGAGTGAAAAGACAACCTGCAGAGTGGGAGAAATTATTTGTAAGCTACGAATCTGACAAAGGATAAATATCCAGAATATGCAAGGAACTCATAACAGTTAAAAATCAACCCTCTTAAAAAATGGTCAAAGGAGCTGAATAGACATTTCTCAAAGGAAGATCTATGAATGGCCAACAGACACATGGAAAAATGCTCAACATCTTTCAACATCAGATAAATGCAAATCCAAACCATATTGAGATATCATCTCACCACAGTTAGACTTGCTGTTATCAACAAGACAGGGAATAAAATATGCAGGTGAGGATGTGGGGAAAGACAAACTCCTCTACAGTGTTGGTGCTGCTCTACATAATCGCACCCCTTATGGAAAACAGTGTGGGGCTTCCTCAAACAAATACAGACACAAATGCCATGTGATCCAGCAATCCCACTGCTGGAATATTCCCAAAGAATGGAAACCATCACATCTGTGGGATACCAGCAGTCCCATATCTAGGTCTATTAACAGTAGTGAAGGTTGAGAACCAACACTGCGTAAGGAAAATGTGCTGTAAATACACAAAGGAATATGAATCTGCCCTAAAAATAATGAAATACTGTCATCCACAGCAGCATGGAGGCACTTAGAGAACATTATGTTAAGTAAAGTAAGCCAGGCACAGAAAGAGAAATGCTCCATATTCTCTCTTAGAAATGGGAGCTGACAATGAAGAAAAAAGAGGTACAACAATCACAATAATATGTTGAACTTTCAAAAGAAGACAACAGAACGGAGGTTACCAGGGGTGGGAAAGGGTGAGGGTGACAGGGGGAAGGGAGGAATTGTTAAAAGTCCACCTAAATCAATTACATTGTGTAATGCTGAATATTCGAATTATCCTGATTTGAACACACATGCTGCACACAGGGATTGATATTCAAAACCGTTACCCACAGATATGCACAATCAACTATGTTCCAAAAAAGAAGAATGTCACAGAAGTAAAGTCCACTGAATTTGATGTGAGTTTATTTTCCACCCACTGACACAAAATATTCTTCACCGTAAATCTAAAACAGTTTCTACCTCTTGCTCACCAGTTCCAATCAGCATGACAAAATCAATGTACTAAACCGTTCTGATAGCTTGTGGCAGGGAAGGCTGTCAAAGTCCCTGGGAACTAAGTCATAACACAGGGCTGGAGGACTGATATGTACCCGGGGGAGACAGTGCAGGGATATTTCTGTCCTCACCAGCTGAAATCAAACTGCTCCTGGTGGATCTTATGGACAGATATGGAGAAAAAAGCACTTGACAGACCAGCAGTGGCATAGCAGGTACCTGGTCATGTGTTAGTTTTCTCAGGCAATGAAAACACAGGAGGTTCAGCAGCTGCGATTATGGTCACCCCTTGTATTCATCAATATCCATCTATCATGTGCACAGATCACATGATAGACTTGAATGTGGATTTGAAGGGAAACACCTCCCTTGCACAGTTTAAGTCCTTGATTGTGCCTGTGATGTCCCCAGGCCTTCCACAACTCTGATGCAGCTCTAGATTCCCTGTTTTCTTTGTTAGAGGCAGCTCCAGTGGATTCCACTTGGCCTTGTTCACACAACAGGCCTCACTTCACAGGTCAGGGAACCAACGTAAAGATTATGCCTGCTGCTAAGTGCGTTTATTCTAATCATGCATTCTGCAATTGGGAAAATAAGCCCTGGATCTTGTGGAGACCCTTTGCCTCCACTGTGTGATGGGCCTGAGCTATGACTCCACTGACAGCCTCACTTTCACGAGTCCCTATTCTAACTGCAGGGCCACAGTGACCTTTCTGTTCTCCTGCAATTAGTGTCAGTTGACAGCCGGTTTCCAGGTGCCTCTGAGAGATTTGATTATTTTCTTCTCCCAGTATACAGTAACCGTGTTAAAAGACCACAGCTCTTTATTGAGAAGGCTGAGAGAAAGAGCCACATATGCATCTCTGTCAGTGTCCCAGGGTACCTTCAAGTGTTTCTGGATTTGTAAACTTGTACAAGTCTGAAAATTAATTGAGGGGCCATGACTCTCTCTTTTCATAATTCAAATTAGATTTTTTTTCACTCGAACTAGGATATTTCTGCTTACACATATCAAAAAACAAAACAAAACAGAACCTTAGTTCAGTTTGTTAGGGTGTGATATCATAACACCGAGTCCCAGAGTTTGGACTGCTGCACTGGACAGCCACCAGGAAGGAAGGAAGGAAGGAAGGCAGGAAGGAAGGAAGGAAGGAAGGAAGGAAGGAAGGAAGGAAGGGAGGGAGGGAGGGAGGGAG